>NC_055694.1:32385031-32685031 GCF_017639745.1 Melanotaenia boesemani | reverse complement strand
TGATTTATTTTTAGTTATAAGAAATTACAAAGCACATTTTCGAACACCACACAAGATGCACTTTCTTTACGCTAAATACGCACCCATTGAGCAGTGAATTTTTAAAAAGTTTTGTTGTAGCATCGTTTTGTGTAACGTGAGTGTCTTTATTTAGTGTCTGTTAGCATAGAGTGGCGAGGTAACGTTAGCTTAATGGACAGATACCTGATTAAAAAAAATGACTTAATCTTATTACATTGCGTGGTTTGATGTTTGCGGACGACATATAAACTCCGTTGTACTCGTTTGTGTAACTACTAACAGTGAAACTCCACACACACTACGTTGTTTTTTTTTACAGCGGCTAGCTTGCTGCTCAACCATTATGTGAACAAAGAGCGACGGACGTTAGCTTAGTGAAGCTAACGGCTAGCTCTCTGATGGACACAGGCAGATGTTCCACTATGTTGTCGCTTTTTGGTTTTTGTTGTCTCTAACGCCAATATACTTTGGGAATTGGTTAACGAGCGACTGGAGATGTATTATGAGAAAAGTGAGCAAGTTTTAAGGGCTAGTACGAGACAGATAACCCGGGACACTTAAATCTCGTGTAGTTAACTTCTTTTAGCCATTTTATAGATACTTGCATTACTTTTATTGATAGCAGCATTAACTGTGTGCTTATAATTAATGAAGATTTAAAGGGTGATTTACTTTAGAATAAGAATTCTGTTCAATAATTATTATGCCAATGCCTTTACTAAAGTTTTGTGTAATTTTTTAGAGTTTTAATGTATGTCTTTTTTGGGATAAAGTTTTGTATTTGATTTGTCTCACTACATTTGCACAAACTGTGACATTAGTTCATATAACAAGACTTCTGAACATGATGTTCTTGTTAACCCCTCCCCCTTAATGTGCGTGTGTTTTTTTTTCTATTAAGATCCTAACTCCATCATATCTTGTCTCTGTCTCAACACAACAGCTTCTGACTGAAAGATGCCACGTAAGAAGGTCACAGATGTCTCAGGGAACGGTGGGATGAAGAGAAAGAGAGCAAGTGGCAAAAGGAAAGACCGAGACTTCAGCAGCGATGATGAGTTTGACTTTGAGCAGGAGAACAACAAGAAACCCGGCAGGCCCGCAGCCAAGTCGGGTCTCCAGCCTGTCACCGTGGCAGATGACGTCAAAGAGAAAATAGTGGGTCAAATGTGTCTCTGAAAACTTAAAAATTGTTTTAGCTTTTATCTCTTTGTTTAGTCTTTGTCTATAATGTGTAACTTTTGATCATCAATAAGTTGACTGTAAAGATTTCTTGCATTAATTTAACAAATCTCATAAAGTAATGGACTGAGCAGTGAGAGGATTAATTTCTTTTTTTTTTTCTTTCTAAGAATTGTTTCCCCTCCATGTTGCACAGTCTGACCTTTGGCATAGAATTTAGTTTATTCTTCTTATCTCCTTTCTGATAATAGAAAATGTTGGGTTTCAGTGTTTAGGGATTCATTTTGTGTAAAGGATTTTTTTTTAAATCTGTGACAGCTGAGGGAATATTATTTGTGCCAAAAAGAAACTTTCTATTTGACTTTACTCAGTGTCAATTTTTCTGTTGTCAAATTCCAGAAGCTGTGACTTATTGGACTTTTTGGTTTTTAAGCAACTTGTCTTGTGTTGTTTCCCCTCAGAAACTCGAGTGCCCAAAGGTGAAAGGTCAGCTGCTCGTTTTTGGAGCAACCAACTGGGATTTAATTGGAAGAAAAGAGGTGCCTAAACAACAAGGTGTGTTTTTGAAATGGCTGCTCATGGCTTGAGAACTGCTGCACAGAAAAGAAAATGCACTTTTCCTTTTTTTTTAAATGTTGCCTGCATGCATTTTGTTTTCTATTTTTGAGGATCGAAACTTTAAAACTCAAGTGAGTGCAGTTTTTGATTCAGATCTACTTCTGTGCAACAAGCTTCACAGGTTGGAAGTCTTTCCTGTCAAGCCCCTTTTGCTGTAAGAAACCACATAGATTACTGGTGTTATCATTGATTGCCATTTTTGTTAACAGAAATGTTTCCCACAGCCATGTTGGGTTTCATTCTCAGTGTTCAGAGAACCTCATTGGTGGATTAGGTGTCAGATGTGTGTTCATTTGTGAGCTGTATTATTGTCGGCAGATTTAAAACTTAAACATGAGACAGACTAGGACTGAACTTTTTATCATGACAGCTAATTATCTTGTCACCTTGTTAGACTATAAGAATGAGTCAACAAAAAGGTGATGTCAAAGTGACAAACTAGACTGAGAAGTCTGTGAGGACAAAATTACTCAACAAGGAATGTGATGCATCTAATAGTAACGAGGGTCTTGATAAAGCTAATGGGACTATAGGCTGAAAGAGATTTAGATTGATGAATGGATGCATGTTTTCCTGATGTTTTACTTTGATAGACAGATAAGATGTGGGGACATGTAGACCCAGACGAAATCAATACAGAATTGATCAGGCTTTGCATTTTGTCTGGAGGAGAGCATGAAAAGACTTGGGATGACCACATGCTTCGTGGACATTTGTCTCTTTGTTTGGCATGCACGGGCCACAAACGTGTCAAAGCCAGTGGATCTCTTTAATTGATTGTGACAGTAATGCCCATTCATATGCATGCATGCGCTGGGCTCCCCCCCTTGCAACAGATCCATTGATGCCTGGGGCAGGCTGCACATTGCCTTCCTGCATCCTTGCCTCACTCCTCTGGTACACACTGATAAATGTGCTTTGTTGAGACTAGATGGGGGTTGGGGGTGTTGGCAAGGAGCAGCTGCAAAGACAAAGATCATGTACAGATGGGTGAAATGTTGTGTCGACCAGAACAGAAACAACACGTTCAGTTTAGTTTTTTTATGCGTTTAAACACACATAAATATGGATGTTTATTACATTTCTGGTAAAAGTTTGGTAGCACTTTGTCTTGAATTAAACCTGCTTGAAGAATACTCACATTTCTTTTGACCTCCCCGTCTGAGTGAGGTCTAATCTGTTGGTTTAAGTAACAAATAAGACAAGACTGTTGTTGTTGTTTTTGTTCTCTACTTGTGGTGAAACTGATTAAATAATATTTGATTAGACAGACTTTTTTTTTTGTTGTCAACGTTGTATTAAGCAGCAAAAAGTTGAATGTTAACCAGTTTAAATTAATTTGCCTTAACGTCACACATCTGAAATGTGACTGTTGCACATCCCAGTTATTATGGAGGGTTGAAAATGAAGACCCTAAATTTGTGGTAATTACATTTAAAGATCTTTGGGGACTTGCAGGATGTCCCTGTTTCCACCTGGGTGTGTGTCTCAGGACGGGACGGTTCGATGCGGTTTGATTCGGTAAACCTGATCTCTGTTGTGTTTCCAGTAGGAGTGGGCAGTATCATATAATTCACGGTAACACCGGTATAGTTTTTGTCACCGGTAGAAAATGTAATATTGTGATATCACATGATCACACATTTCCGGCCCGATGACGTCATTAACAGCACAGTGTTGCTCTGTGGAAGTCAGCTGATCAAGTAAAACATGGAAGTGCAAATCAGAGTGCGGCTGTACAACATGTAGAATGCTGATTTCACCTTCAAACAAAAAAAAAAAGTTGTGCTTTACTTGTTCCTAAAACAGCATACTTCTGCCGCTTCCGCTGGTGAATCCGGGACTTCTTGTTTGGCCAAAGACATCAATATCGTCTATTGTATCGTTATCGAGATATTTTAGAATAGTATCGCAATATTATTTTTGGGTGATATCACCAACCGTACCTTTAGCTGGTAGGTGGGGTATAATCTGGCTTGCAATAGATGCGTCAGCTTCGTAACAGTGAGACGTCACAGCAGTGCAACTCCTTAAGCTGGATTTATACTCGCGTGGCGTCGGTAGGGTTGGTGCAGTTAACGCTGGTGAAATGTGCTCTCACACTCAAGCATGTGGTTACGGTGTTGCAGTTTTCTTCTGCAGTAACCACACAAATTCAGCAAGATGCTCCAGAAATCCGGAGGCATGTAATCACAAACCAACCAATCACAAGGGAGTATTTCCGCGCAAAAAAAAAATTCCCCGTATTTTTTAACATGATGCTGTTCCTGCTTTTCTGGCTGAGTTGCTTGGATAGGGACAATTCTTTAGCAGATTTAGATTGCAGTGTGTCAGTCTCCACCCTTCAGGGTCCAATTGGTAAGACTGGGACCCCAATGCAAGGGTCCCAAAAACGTAGGACGGCTCGGATCAGGTATTCTGACACGCTAGCCAGTTTTTGTATATGGTAACACCATAAAATGTGTCCTGTCATGTCTTGTACCGAGCCGGACCCGTTGGTGGAAACAAGGATTAACTTGATTCTCTTATTGAGTGCATTATGTTTAAAGGCTCTTAAAGTGTCCATTAAAGGTCAATCAGTGAGGTGTTTTTACACTCAAAAAGCCATGTTTTAATTTAACCTAACACATCATATGCACTGTTTTGTATAAATCTACGTTTTATTAAGAATTCACGATTCACACATTAGGTAATGTCACATTAACATGTGGAGTTCAGTCACTACACTGAACAGCCGGTCAGTCATTTCTGTCACTGATGTTGATTTAATTGACTGAAACAAACATTGATGGGGTCTGAAAAAGCAAGCAGCGTGTTACCTCTAATTTCCACCGGGTGCGTGGCCGCCACGTTACAGCTGCACCACGGTCCGACCGCTGTGGCGCGCCGTCAATCCACACTGGTGTGGAGCGCCCACGAGTGCAGCCCGCATAGCAGGATCCGCGAAATCACACAATCACAGGAGAATTGGATCATCTTGTGATTCTCCACTTCCAGGATTAAAGCCTCGTCTGTCCATGATGAAAAACAAAAACACTGAGACCCCTTGACCGGTGAAACACATAATGTTTTCATGGTTCAGCAGCGCAAATCTACACGGGGCTTTTATTTTGGAAAATACTGGAAGCTTTTCCACTGCTCCCGTGTCTTATTTCCTGTCTGCCCCTAACTGAACTGCTGAGTTTGACACAGTTTGATGCTCCATCAAAAATAGACTCAGCGTGCAAGTTTAGTGGAGAGCCCCGACAAGGCGCTTGAACCACAGCTGTAACGTGGCGCGCACACACCCGGTGGAAATGAGGGGTTACAGGTGACATTTCCTGACAGCTTATGGTCACTTTGTGAGGACCCTAAGAAATCTAACATCTAGAGGTGTATTTGCAGTCAGCAGTAAGACACTGATCACCCTAACACATGTTGTCTCACAACCACAAAGCGGTCTAGAACCAGTTTTAAAAACTGCTTAACTTTGTTAGTCTAATCTGCAACTCACAACTCTTTCAGGAACTGTAGATAAAAGGCAGTTTGGAGATCTAAATGAAAGGTGTGGGGGTCCAAACTAATCTTCAGTAAAAAAATTAAAGGCAAGAGCATTATCTTAAAACGTGTAAAACCAAAACAAAAAAGGCTGAATTAACTTTCGGTTAGTACTAACAGGTGGTGGTGTTGGATTTTCATGTATGTTCTGCATGTGTTCCAGCTGCTTTTCGCAACCTTGGCCAGAATCTGTGGGGACCTCACCGTTACGGCTGTCTGAATGATGTCCAGGTCAGCTGTGTGGTGTCTGGTCCCTGCTCTGCACACAGTCTCCTCATGACGGCAGAGGGCAAGCTGTGGAGCTGGGGTGAGTTGCTTGATAATGGCTCTGTATGTATATTTAAGCCCAAAATTATGTATCAGATTTTAATTGAGAAGATGTGATGTGAGCTGTGGATTTCTTTGCCAGAAGTGTCAAACCTGCAGGACTCTGGTAAAGGCTCATTAAAAGGCCCAGAGTGGAAAAAACAAAGACATAAATCACTGCAGTAAATCTAACATGAAGAAATTATACTTAAAAAGCATTCTTGAATGTGAACGCAGACTTTTTTTATTTAATGTTTCAGTTTGATTTTTCACAGTTTTGGTTCTTCATATTGAATTTTCCTCCTTCCTTTCGGACTTCCTGCCTTCTCAGGTCGTAACGATAAGGGTCAGCTGGGTCATGGAGACACCAAACGTCTGGAGGCTCCAAAGCTAATCGAGGCCCTGGCTGATGATGTCATTGTTGCCGCAGCCTGTGGACGCAATCACACGCTGGCACTCACAGGTGGGCTGGGCCATGATGTACAGTCAGGACCACAAATATTCCAGCTATCAGCTCGTATTCAAGTTTTCATCTTCACATTCAAGTTTATGGGAGTGTTTTCATAATTACAGGGTCGAGTATGTAAAAGCTCTTTTTCAGGGTTCAGATTTGACGGTTTTCTACTGGCATTTTTTCTGCAGTTGTTTTGCTTTGTTGTTGGGGATCTTTTTTTTTTTTACCTTAAAGTGAATCATTCTGCAGTGGGTGAGCAAACCAGCTGATCTTAGCTCCTCTTCATCATCAAAAATCTCCGACTGAACGAGACATTAATGGACCAGATCATTTTTAAAAATTATTCCTTTTCTACTATTTAAATTGAACAGATTACATGCTGGAAGACTCAAACAATAAAATTTTCTGACCGTATCTTCTCTGGAAATGATCTAAAATTTCATAATATCTTTCAAAGACTAATTTGGCCTTTTTGAGTCGAGACTTATGAAGCTTTTGCAGCTTATGTTGAAACTTCTGCTGGACAGTATTCTTCACTTGGCTGGAAAGGGATTTTTCTTTAGAACATGAAGGATCTTGTGCTGATCCACCACGGCTGCATTTTGTGGACATCCAACCATTTTTATTTGGCAGAGCTCCACATCTTGTCAGTTTTCGGATTGGCCAGTCTGAACTTCCCTTCTTTCTCTCTGTGGATTGTTTTTCTGTTGCACCTGAGAGGGGGTCTGTTTCACTTCTCTCTTTTGGCTGCAGCTTGTTGATTCACAGCAGCAGCTTCCACACTCAGCTTGAGTCGACTTGAAACCTTTTAGCTGTTTAACCGATGAAGAAATGTCTAAACCTGTCCATGAAGCAGCTTTTTAACCAACCTTCTAATTATGTTTGATTCAGTGAAGATGATGTTTTTTCATATCAAAGAGCTGCAACTCCTCAAACAATCCTCTGGTTTGGATGCAAATAGCCCTAAATTAAAGATAAAAGGCTCCATTTTGAACCTGTTCATCACAGAGCTTAGGTATTTCTTGATTGACAGCTAGAAATGTGTTTTTCAGTTTTAGATATTACTGGATTGGTGGCTTGCCGTCTGTTGGGAAAACAATTTACTGTCCTGCACAAGTTGAAGGGTCATCAAACAGTCTATCAGAAATGGTGGGAATTGAACAGGTCTGTGTTTTTAAGTAAATACCAGCTGATATTATTCTGTCTCCTCAGAGGATGGCACTGCATACTCCTTTGGTGAGAACAAGCTGGGCCAGCTTGGTCAAAGCAATCAGACTGACGCAGTCCTGAGCCCGGCACCGGTAAGTCATCCGTCACTGATCAGCTCATAGTCAACTGTACACTGGTGTAACTGGTGTAGAGGCCACAGATCTTTTTTAGAAGTTTTTACAGAAATTGTTGTCCAGACAATTCCAGTGAAAAGGCTGTAATATAAACTCCGGACCCATAAGAGGCGCTGCAACACTGCCACAGATACACACCAAAAAACTGTGAAGAAGACATGGAGCATGTGCAGATGCAAATAATAATTAATTATAATAAATAAGCAGAAGAAGAAGAGGGAGGTCTTCCTTAGGGCATTCACACAGACACAGTTCTGGCTCTGGTTCCGTTTTCTAGTCTCAGAACCTAAGTCTCTCTAGAGCGAGAGCATATTTCACCAGCGTCAGCCCTACCGTACGCAGATGCCCCGCGAGTCTAAATCCAGCCGTCAGGCTTCATCATAAGCTATGGTTTCCCAACATAAACAATAGGCGATATTCAGACAATTCAGGGAAATTCATTAGATGTTAAAATGTCAACAAGAGCTTATAGAAACCACCAGCCAAAATTTTTATTTGCTACCAGGCAACAACACATTGCAGCAGTAAAGATGGACATGTAACACCACGTCACAAATCTTTTTTTTAATTGTTATTCCTTCTTCACTTCCTGAAGCTTATTGATCATTTTGTCTGGCCTTTCTTTTTTTTTTTTTTTTTTTTTTTTTTTACTTTATTGAAACATAGCATTTAATACAGCACTTGTGTGTAAACATTGACAGCCGTTGTTGTGAACGGGCTTTGGGGCGGTTGCATCATAGCAGTGCTCCCCCTACCATTATAGGTACAATACCAAAAAAAAAAAGAAAAAACTGGACTCACCGTCCCCACTAGAAGGTAAACTTCATTTAGGCTGTTTTGATCTGGTTTTCTGTTCAGCACCAAATCACAACAGAGGTCATTTAAGTCTCATTTCCTCTGGAACAGCTTTATACGTTGTCCTTTTATTAGTCTGATGTTATTGATGTGATTTACATGGCTGCAGGTCACAGCTGCTCTCTGTGTCCACGGCGGAGTTCCACACACACACGTACACAGACACGTACACACACACGATACGGTGATCACACTTCCGCCAGCAGAGGAAAAAAACGGAAAACACTTGCTGGGAGTTAGACACAAATATCAGTTTTTTAAAACTCTCCCAGGTCGGTGAGGATGGAAACAGTTGCCCTTCAGCGAGGAGCAGCCGGAGTATTTCTCCTGCTCTGGTGTTACGTCGAGATCGTCAGGTCCATCGCGAGAACGTGCACAGGCATCAACAAGCAGATCATACAGTCGTAGTCATTTTGTATTGTAGCTTAAATTGATCCAATATTCTAGACAGTTTTCCACTAAATGAGACAATTTCAAAGTTTTAGTTTTTTTCTGTGTTTTTTTTCTATCACCACATTTTCATTGATGGAAAATTGGTCCACTATGAAGTTTGAAAATGTGACGTGACATCACAACTAAGTGAAGCTGCCACATGATGGTTAAATGATCATAACAAAGAGGATCCCCCACCCAGACGTTCTGTATAAAATCAACAACAACAGAATCACCTAAACTCATCCCTGTGTGGATACGGCCTCAAACGCTTCATGATAATTATTTTCCTATTTCTTAGTTGGATCTTTGTGTCTTCTCTTGCAGATTTCCTACAATGGGCAGCCGCTGGTGAAGGTGGCATGTGGAGCTGAATTCAGTATGGTGGTGGACTGCAAAGGAAACCTGTACTCCTTTGGTTGCCCAGAGTATGGACAGCTGGGTATGCTTATAACATGAATGCACAAATAAATTGTTTTAAACTTCTCGGCTTTGGTCATAATGTGATTAGGTTGAAATTTGGAAAAAAGGTTTTTGGTATGTCAGCGCTGCTGCTGATGGAGCTCAGTCCTGATGGATTTTAAAGACTGCTTATCACAGAGGCAAAGGTGCCTTCAGATAGGTTACAAGACGTGTCAGAGATAGGTGGATGTCTTTAAGAAATGATACCTCTGTTATGTTTTTTGTTACCTAAAGAGCTTAGATTTGGTCCCTACACGCTAAATATTAAAAAGAAAAAAATGTAAAAATGGGAATCTCACATAAAATGTTACTCTGTATTTTACCTGAAATATTTCCATGTTTCCTCCTCATCGGGATCATTGCAGGCCACAACAGTGACGGGAAATTCATAGCTCGTGCTCAGCGCATCGAGTTTGACTGCGAGCTCATCCCTCGACGTGTCGCCATCTTCATCGAGAAGTCCAAGGATGGTCAGATCATGCCTGTGCCCAACGTGGTGGTCAGAGACGTGGCGTGCGGGGCGAACCACACGGTGAGAAAACACAGAGCTGTGACGGTTCTGACAGAGTTTACAGGCCGATGAAGCCCATGCTGAACTTTGTGTGTGTGCAGCTGGTGTTGGACTCTCAGAAGCGAGTCTTCAGCTGGGGTTTCGGTGGTTACGGGCGTCTCGGTCACACAGAGCAGAAGGACGAGATGGTTCCCCGGCTCGTCAAGCTGTTCGACTTCCCTGGACGTGGAGCTGCTCAGATCTACGCAGGCTACCAGTGTTCCTTTGCTGTCAATGAGATGGGTAAGAAAACACACGCATCACACTGGAAGGTCAAACTCAGACAAGTCATCTGCATGATTTTCTACTTGCATTTCTCTGATAAGCAGATGTTGTGTCTTGCAGGAGGATTGTTCTTCTGGGGGGTAACAAACACCACCAGAGAGTCGACCATGTACCCCAAAGCTGTGCAGGATCTATGTGGCTGGAAGATCCGCAGCCTGGCCTGCGGGTGAGTCCTCAAAACTCAAACTTCTCCTTCTGATCACACAAATAAAAAAATAAACATCAAATCTAAGCTCTGTGGGAGAAGTCATTACCTTGGTATTAGACATGTCTGTGACACGTATGAACTTTAGGCTCTTTCCGACTGTAGGAACCTTTTGCAGTTCCTATAACCTTTTCAGGAACCAGGCCGTTTTTTCGCGCATTCCGACATATAGGAACTAGGGACCAAAGCCCTCAGTTCCTATAACCATTTTAGCTCCTGCTCCGAGGCAGGGTCTGAACGGGGTTCTATAGGAACCCTACTGACGTAGGTGTTTGGTGACTGGTAGCTACGCCCCTTGCCAGATTTCCGCATTTTGTGTCCGCGCCACATTTAAAAAACACGGTTGCACATACGGACAAAAACAACAACAGAGCAAGCGATAAATGGACCGACGAGGAGGTGGAAGCTCTTCTGACCGTCTACGCCACAGAGGATTTTCAGAGAGGTTTTGAAGGTTCGCAGCGAAATATAAAAATATTCCTGACGATCAGCTCTCAGAGAACACCGGATAACTCGAAGCAGCGCACGTAGAAAACTCACACAAGACTACAAATAAATTAAGGACCACGACAACCGGAGCGGGACGAACCGAAAAAACAGTAAATTGGACAGTTTGTACCACCGACATGTTTACTCCGTCAATGCTGCAGCAAATGACTCCTGCGTGCGGCAGGAAAAGCCAGTGTGATATGCAGCATATACACACATGTAAATAGTTATTTTTGCTCTGCTGTATTCACTATAAAAAAAAAAAAAGACTTTGTAAAGAGTCTGAAGTTTTCTGTTTGTGTCTGTTAGATGTGCTTTGGCCACATCTATAAAATATTAGCTAATAAAAATATTGAGTAGTTATTAACTTATCACAGCTATGAAATATTAAATAATCCATCTTTGGTCGCTACATTTTAAGTCTTATCCCTGGGTGTAAATTACATTAGTTTATCAACTTTATAATATGCTCCATATCACAGAACGAAGTTTATCATGTTTAACCAAGATCTGACACAAATTACACACCTGTAAACATTTCACCACCCTTTTTATATTTTTACCTTCATATACGCTAAATCTGTGTGACTATGTCCTCATAATTCTAAACCATAAGTCAGTCACAACCAACCCTCCAGTGACGGATTACACCTCCACCTTTTCTACTGATGATTCCATAAAACACACAAAGCTTAATAGCAGATGATGAGATCTTTATTTTGCACATAACAAAAAAAAAGAGAAAAAAAATTAAATGAAATGATGCATTTTCTATGGAACATTTTCTCTTTAAATGTGTACATCATGTATACATGTATGTTCTATCTGTCGAACTTCCAGAACATGATGCTTATTATGAAGAGGTGTGTAGTGATTAGCTGGAAGGCAGGAGGTAAAGCATCCAGGCTGTTCTCCATCTCCTTCAGTATCTGCAGCAGGTGGTTGTGTCCATCCTCTCCAGTGCAGCTTCAGGCGACCACAGATGTATTGAAATGTCTCCCTGGACATACAGAAATTCTCTATCCACTGCTCATCGGTAAAATTGAGAACAACCTTTTCCAACTAGTTATCAGCTTTGCTCCGGACCAGCCGGACGGTGAGGAGTTCAATGAGCTGCAGCAACGTCTGAAACGCAGAACACGAGTTACAATAAACCCGCCGTCTGAAATGTTTACTCATAAGACACGCATACAATCGGCGCATGTTTAATAAGTTAAACTTACACGTCGTCTCCTTTGTCTGCGGCGGATCTCCTGCCGCTGGATTCTTCATCTTCTGACTTTCAGGAGCCTTCCAGCCTCGACGTGAGACGCCTGATTTTATAGTCCATCAGTAACACCTCCATCAAGCAGAGCATGAACACTACAATCTCTTCGTTCTCCATATTAGCTTGCCGTGTTGTTTTGTTTTTAGCGGGTTTTGTTTTGTTATTATGTGGCGCTAAAGTCACACGCCACTGTCGCAGACGTATGCGTCACATCGGTCCCGCTACCGCCCCCAACTCATGTGGGAATGCAACATGAAACAGTTCCCCTGGAGAAGGGCCGTTCATAGAACTAAGATAGTTATTAGAACTGCGTTCTTAGAACTTCTCTGTCGGAATGCGCCTATTGACCTTTTTTTTGTCTGTTTTTCACCAATCAGTGACAAAGCCATTATTTACCTTTAGAGAAAATAATTTCTTCTTATTTTTAAAAGTTTCTGCTCCACTAGAATTATGGACCACTCTTCTTCTATAATAGTCTTCTAGGTTTGAAGGGTTTATGTGTCATCAGAGTTCTAAATAATCTAGATTAAAAGTGCAATTAAATGCATTTAATCATACATGTTTAAATTGTTTTTTATTTATTTTTTATAAAAGTGATGAACAATAACACCATTTTCTCAATGTTTTCCTGCAAGGAACACAGTAACTTACTAACATCCAACCATGACCACATTGCTGTTTTTCCATCTACACGTCTTGCGTCCTTTAAATTTCACTACTTGTTCAGGCAGCAGCTCATGACCACCAGCACATGCAAACGTCAACATGCAGCCAGTAGATGTATGATGTGTCATGGTGCGCTCATGGGAAATGTAGTGATTTGCTTCTTTTATGATAGTGATGGGATATCAGAGATTTGGCTCCCATAGAAGAACCAGCTTCTAAAAGTTCTTCATGTCATTTCTAATGAAGGGTTAATGTGTTTGATAACAACATTTATATTCATTGTTTTCATAAGAACCTTATTTTCATTCTTTTCTTTTTTTTTTTTTTTATAGAAAAAGTGTTACTATTGTTTAACATTTTAATCAAACCTTTAAATGACCAATTGAATACAGCAAATAAATCAAAGTGAAAACGGGCAAAGTCTGAACATTATGACACTATAAAGTGACAGATTTTTCATTTTAGAAATTCTGCATGAACCTTTTCAGTTTCCAGTATCACTGAAAGGCAGCCCGTTGCAGCTTATTTTTCTTTATTTTTATCTTATGTCTGTCCAGTGACATGACCAGTATGGGGTCATGTCTTTGGGTCAGAAATGGGTCACATAAGGGCAAAAAAAAAGTCAGATTTGAGCCACTTTACCCTCCAGTGTTAAGAGAACCCAAGTCTCAACGTACAGTATTTCCATCAAACTAAAGTCCTGCTTCCTGCCTGATGAGCAGGAGTTGCTTTTTCACTAATTCATTACCTGTCTAGTTATTGATACCCACCAAACTGAATGTTAACCCACATTTGGCAGATTGGTGGGTGTTAGTTTAGAGCCCTGGTTATCACTGGTTATTCATTTCCTCCTCGGACAATTCTTCACCACTATGAGAGTCATGTTTTGGACATTGTGTAATTAATTGATAAAGCTATCCACTGTTGGATGAATTTAAGTAAAAAAAAACAAAACAAATGTTAGCTATGTTATATTTTAGAGAACATCACAAGAGCAGCGTGATTACTGTGGTGGCACATGAAGGTTCTCTTTGATTATTTAGACAGTATGAATGAGTTAAGACTTTATATTTTTAATAAAAATGCTGAAAATAAACAAATACCATTGCTGTCAGTGTAACAGTGTCATTCAGCCAGAATGAACTTATTATGAATGACACAAATATTGATAATTATGTGGCTATCAGTTGTAATTCATTGGGCCCATTTTAATTATAAACATAGATTTTTTGGTAATTGGTCTGTATTTATATAGCGCTTTTATCCACAGTGCTTTACAATATACATGACATTCACACATTTACACACTGATGGTGGAGGCTGCCATGCAAGGCACTAACCACGACCCATCAGGAGCAATTTGAGGTTGGGTGTCTTGCTCAGGGACACTTCAACATGAGCTCAACAGGCAGAGGATCAAACCGGCAGCCCTCAGGCTACAAGATGAACGTTCTACCCACTGAGCCACCCCACCCCAAAATGTCCTGTGTTGTGGCGGTTTTTCTCTTTCCAGTTTAAAGCCCTCCAGTGATTTCCTTGTGACCGCTTTGTGTTTTACAGAAAGAGCAGCATCATCATCGCAGCAGACGAGAGCACAATCAGCTGGGGCCCCTCACCAACATTTGGAGAGCTGGTAATATCTGTGGTGATGTTAGCTGGAGTTGGATGTTGGATGCGAGTCAGGAGAACAGCACTAACTCATGTCATCATGTTTCCTTCAGGGATATGGAGACAACAAACCCAAATCCTCCACAACTGCTCAGGAGGTTAAAACCTTGGATGGCATCTACATTGAGCAGGTAACAGGATGACTGGCTATATGAAGTTAACGTGGTGTATGGGGTCACTAGGGCTGGACGATCTCGGGTTTTTAAGTCATTGATATGATTTTACAGGAGAGATAGGATTAGACAAGATCATATATCTCGATATAGAGTTCATGTTGTGTTAGAATTATTGGCCTGAAGTTGCCCACTTTCCTTGACTGTAACACAACTTCACGGTTCCAACTCTCTCTCCCCGAGTCAGAGTTCAGCCCACTGCTTCCACCCACCACCCACCACAGATGGGAGGAAGTTGTTGAAGAAGCGCTTGTGGCTCAGTTGGAGATCGTGGGATTTTAAAGCTTCAGATGAGCAGCACAGCGATGTTGTGCATAGAGAATGTTTAAAACGGGTTTAGACTAAAGGTTGGAACTAGGCCTGTCACGATAACCAATTTAGCTGTACGATAAATTTTCTCAGAAATTATCGCGATAAACGATAATATTGCGCAAAGCGCTAATGTGTCATTTTGAGACCATTCTCAACTAATATAATAATAATAATGCAAGTACACATTTTCAAAGATCAATAAACTAAATAAATAAAAGCGCCTTTTTCACATAAGCCGGGACGCCGGCCCAAAAGTAATGCAGCCCACTGGGAATCCTCCCAAACCTCTCGATTAGCCGGCATTGCTCTTAATGTGTATTTTGTCAAATACGCTAGTGTTAACCATTCCCGCTTCTTATCCGCCGATAGTAGTCGGAGGACACGGGGGAGATCCGTCCTCTCCAGGGCCGAAGTGGAGTTGGCTTCGGGGTTAACTCCCAATTACTCTCTTCTCTCGCCGCTCACGGCGTGGAGCACCATAAAAAAAAGGAAACAGCGGTTGTGCTGAGAAACGGCTTTATTATAACGCACCGTTATTGTTTTTCCTGACTGTTCTGCCTAACCGCTCCGTCTCTTCTCTTCACACCTTTTCTTCTTCTGCTACTCTCGTTCCTCATAAGCTCTTCTTCTCCTCCCTCTGCGCTCACGCTCACTCTCACGCGCACTGAGCTGCTGGATCGCACACACAAAGTTAGACACATCGCACAACACTAGTATATAGGCTGACTCTATTTGCGTAATGTGCCTGCGGATTACAGGGGTTATTACGGTAGACCAGGAAGTGGGGGCTTTGTACTGACGTCGTAAACTAGATGTGTGTGTTCTGCTTACATGTGGGGAGCAGCGAAATGATAAAAGAGGAGGTGCTTGCATCTATTATTTCTCCATTCGACTTATTTACATATTTCAGCATGAGAATCGGAGGTTTAGCGCGAGAGCGTGAGAAGCCACTTAAATGCGCAAGTCTCACGGCCATTGCGTGTTGGCAGCCCTGCAAAACAAATGCGGCTTACCGGCTCGTGCTGCAACATGCTGCAGTCAAGTATGACACCAGAGAGATCACTCCGCAACAAACCAGAGCGTTGAGTCGAAATACGCCATAGTGAAACCTATTGTCATACACAGTTTATGGTAAAGGGAGGACTAATAAAAATTATCGCGGCCGGCAAACTTATCGTGCTCTTATTTTCTTATCGTTCAATTAATTGACTTATTGCTTATCGCGACAGGCCTAGTTGGAACAAAACTGATCTGTTCCACCGTTTACCACAGTGCCATAAAATAGCAGAGTTAGGCTGAGGACTGCAACCCAGGCTGTGAGCATGGGAGTTCACCCAACCAGTCTAGATGTGCTTTGTGAACTTGGAGAAGGCGTTTGACCGTGTTGAGGGGTTCCAGTTTGGTGGCCTCAGGATTGGGTCTCTCTTTTTGTAGATGATGTGGTTCTTTTGGTTTCAATGGGCCATGATATCCAACGCTCACTGGGGCAATTTGCAACCAAGTGTGAAGCGGTTGGGATGAGAATCAGCACCTCCAAATCCGAAACCATGGTCCTCAGCCGGAAAAGGGGGGAGTGTCCTCCCCAGGTTGGAAATGAGATCCTGCCCAAAGTGGAGGAATTCAAGTATCTTCAAACTCTTGTTCAGATACAAGATTCACATGCAAGTGACCAAAATGAGTTTCTTCTGTAGGGTGGCCGGGCTCTTCCTCAGAGATAGGGTGAGCACAGTCATCTGAGAGGGGCTCTGACTAGAACTGCTGCTGCTCCACATTGAGACGAACCAGATGAGATGGCTCAGGCATCTGGTCAGGAGGCCTCCTGGAGAGGTGTTCGGTGCATGGCCCACCAGTAGGTGACGCGATGGAAAGGCCCATTTATGCTCGACGCAGAAGACGGATATGCAGACAGATGAACACTTTTGTCTGTCACCTGCGACGTTTATGCAGTATTTGATCTGTTTTCAGGGGCTTTGCGGGTCCGTCGCTTGACGCAGTAAAAAAAGCAAAACCACCAGAAATCAGCAGTTTAGCTGACATGCAACCAGCGAAAGCAACAAATCAGAGAAGAATTGGAACAGGAGTGGGAGCTCTTGAAGAAAGGCTGTGTAAGCGTGTTGGGTGGTGGCAAACAACTTTATAGCAGCGCATTACCATGACCCACCGGTGTCCGAAACTGACATCAGAATGTCCGAGTAAACTCTGAACTCAGCACTGCACACTAACCATGACAATGTAAAAGACGCATGGATCTGTTTGTGTTGCTGACTAAATGACCTATAATAAAAAGAAGAGTTACTAAACTCTAGTGTTAGCTAATACATGCTACTAGCGTTATTATAGCTATAAGCTGTGACCAATTCAGGGTCTGCACGCTTTGAAGTGCGGATTCGTCGGCTACGTACGTCATTGTGGGGCTCCAAGCACTGTCCCATTTCGAAGGAGCCTCTGAATCCACCCCACAGATCTGCACTTCGTATGGCCTCAAACAAGGCTGCTGGTGATGCACCCTTCATTGCGCACAAGACGGTGACGAATGAGCAACCAAGCTCAGAAGAGTACGTTTTTTTTTTTTTGTGTTTTTTTCCGTTATTACTCTGTCTGTGTTAACGTTCACTAACTAAAGAGTGTTATGATATGCAAACTTAGTAATTTTACAGATTTAAGTGATTCAACGTCCTATGTTGTTGCTATGGGAAATTCTTGTTGGTAGTAGGGCTGCACAATAAATTAAAAAATTGCGATCTCGATTTACACATACACGTGATCTCATTTCTACACACAGCAATTCTAAAGCATTTTATATAACGAGCTGTATCACAAACCAACGCTCCTAATTTCCTCTTGGATGTTTTCAAGCGTCCCCGAACGCAGCACTCCTCCCTCAACCAATGGTAAAGCACCATTACAACATGTGGTTAAGTGGCGGAAGCCCGCCTGCAGGCCAGTGTTTGGAAAGTGCAGTTTAATTCTTTGCATTTCTTTTCCTGCTATAACACCATTTGATATTTCAAATGAGGAAAGCCTGCAGAAAATGTTTTCAATTGAAATGACTCTGGATAAAAAGTGCATATATTTATTATTTTTAAAGTTTAGTGAAAAAAACATTTTGTGAAAAAATTGTGCCAGAGAATCGTGATCTTAATTCTGAGCAAAAAAATCTTGATTGACATTTTTTCTGAATCGTGCAGCACTACTAGGTAGACTGTCCCACTCTGAAGTGTGCAGACCCTGAATTGGGACACAGCTATGAAGTTCAGCAGATGTCGGTCTGCATGAAAGTTTTGCCAGTAGAGCTTCGTATGAAAAAACATTAAAGCAGCGGCTTTATTTATTTTATTTGTTGCAGGTCACGTTTCCATATTCAACAGTGTTATTGCATGTTTTCCTGATATTGTGCAGCCTTAATGGTAACCACTATCTCCCCAGCTTTGAGTGTCATCATGGACAGTTCCTGATCCAGTTTTAGTAGTTTCAGCAGTCTCTCTCTCTCTATTGTTTTTTCTTTGCTTTCCACAACTGAAGGTGGCAACTTTTTGGCCAGCTGTGTTTGTGAAATGTAAAAATCTGTTTGCTCTAATTTAGCCTGAATGTTGGTTTAAGGGAAAGACAATATAAATGAATATAAAGTTGCAGTTGTCTCAGTTCCCAGACCAAATGTCACAGAACAGTGACTTATATTTGACTCCGTGTAAAACAAAGCTGTTTGAAAGCTGAAAGTCTAAAATGTCCTGTTTGTTTCTGCAGGTGGTGATGGGCTACTCTCATTCGCTGATCATTGCCAGACAGGACGCTCCGCAGGAACAGGAGAAACTGAAAAAGCTGCCAGAGTACAACCCCCGAACAATCTGATCAGCTCTCCGACAGAAAGCGCTCAACCTGCTTCACTGGAGCAGACCAGCACTGCTCAGCAGGAACCCCTGGCCTGGTCACTGGTGGAGGGTTGAGTTCAGGGGAGGAGCCATGCACAAGACATCTCATACCAGCAAACTGGTTCCACACTAATTTGGACTCTAAAATCAGAGAAGATGAGACTGGAGGCGGATAGATGGTCCGGATGGTCCAGCTCTCACAGTGAATGGTCAAAACTTCACCTCCCACCTGGAGTGAACCTGCAACAGTTCACTCTGAGCACTCAGCTGACGTGCTTCCTAAAAAAATATAAAAACAAAACCGTTGTCACTTAAAAACCCAGGAAACATTCATGTCTCAAGTTCTTTTTTGTTATTGTTGCTTTATTTGAAATGATAGTTGTTCATATTTTCTGGTGCTATAGCAGGGCCCTCAGTCTTTTCCCACTGAGGGGTTTTCAGAGACCAACACTCCATACCTGTGCCTTTTCTATGTTTGTGTTCAGGGTATGGAATTCTTGTTTGTGACGATCAGCTGATCATTTTGATTTAGTTTATATGGCAGCGCGAACATGTGTGTGCGTACCGCTGCCACATATTACAATCAGGATTTGGAACACGATGTTCTGAGTTAGTGCACTCCACCTGATGTTACATTCCTTTGTATTTTTTTCTCTGTGTTTGCATCCAGGATGCTCACCTCAGTCCTTCCACAGTGTCGGACAGCTCTTGTCTTTGCTAATTTGATTGATTTGAATTATTCCAACGCTCAAAGCGGTTTAAAAGCAGCTCAGAACTTCAAGAAGCAGCATCGCAGCGTCTGGACCTGGTACGACGTTACCAAGGCGTGCTCGTCAAGAAGTCCTTGTTTTAATAGCATGAGGAGTTCTGTCTGTACTGTACTGTTTTTTATGGTGAAAATTCTCCTGGTTACATTGTCTTTTTTCCATTGCAATGATTAAATAAAGATTCATGTAAACTGATCTGTCATTTTGCTGGCTTTGAAAAAGGGACCACCACCCTTGATCAGTTTTGTAGAGAACAAACCAAACAGATGAACATTGTATTTGTTAAACACGTCTTAAAAATCAAATCGACTCATTAGCATTTTGGATGATGAGTTGAGATCCTTGATGCATCAGAGGGAAAGAGCTACGGTAGCAGCACCTAAACCAGGGAGCCGCTGTGAATGGATTAACTTGCCTGTTCGTCTCTGCACCATGTTGGTGCTCACAGCCATCTTCAGTGGTAAATTCTTACCGAATTCTTTAGATTTTAGTAAAACTGGGCTTCATATTTTGTCCAGGAGGAGGCAGTATAACCTAAATTACGCATGGCTGTGGTGAACAACAGTAGTCCCCAAAAACCAGGTTTCAAACATATGGCCCGGGGACCCAAACTGGCCGGCCAGAGTGTCCAATCATGGCCACAAGATGAATTTGGTAAATGTGACAATTTCCAATTTGTCCATGTGATGTAATGTTTTTCTTTTAACCCCTTAGTGCTTGAATGTATTTACAATTATATAAAAATGAAATAAATACAAGGGGAAAAAATAAGGACTAGAATAAAATACAATATTAAATTAATGAGATAAATACAGAAATAAAACAAACGCAAATATTTGAATAAATAAATTTGTTAAAATAAACTAAGGCCAAAGATGATTTATTGTAAATTTACACCAGAAATCAGGTTTTAATGTTGTAAATATAAACATTTCCAAGGCAGAAGGATAACTTGTTCTACCTTTCTGGCTTAATAAATCTGGACCAATATTCCTAAAGACTCTGAGAATCTTCTCAGACAGCTCCTAATTTAACCTAAAAATTCCTGGCAAGGAGTCTAAGCCTAGGCGTGAGTCCAGAACATTTTTTAGAGAACTATGAGTAAGGAATGGACAGCACCTCTTATTTTAGTGAGGAGGTGTGGTTGACCCTGTTGCTAACGTAGCGGGTGGCACCGCATGGTGTCGCCCTGCCCTTGGGGCTGTTCCTCTATAAAAGGGGAAGTGGCACCGTACCAGGGAGCGCCAGTTTTCTGTTGAGTTGCCAGGCCGTTGCTGGGCCACGTCAGTCTTGGTGCAGGTTGATTTTAGCAGCAAGCGGGTAAATATCTTTTTACATGTTGAATTTTATATTGTGGATGAGTTTTTAAATGTAGTTTGTAATGCAGGGTTGGGATCTGAGTGATGTTGGTCCTTGGAATAAGTATTTGACTAAGCAAGGGAATTCAATGCTGCAGGTATGTTATTATTAATGTGTCTTTGAGATTGAATTAAAGTGTTTTGGTTGTAGTAATTTTTGCAGTTGTCGGGTACCATTACCTGCTGTCCTTTTAAAACTTTTGCTGTTCACAATGGTCCGCTCCTGGTCCGAGTTGTCTTTTATGGTTGTGATAATTGTAAGAGCAGACTAACTGTTTATTTTTTCTGTTTGCTTCGTTTGTTTGGGTCATGATTTTAGTCCTCCTGTCTGTAGCCGCTCGGACACGTTTACACCTGACTCTTTTGCATGCAGATATGCGGTGTTAGTTTGCAGTGGTTTGCAGTGCAAACGTGTGCGGTTTTGGTTTGGCTCGCCATTAGGGCAGGTTACCTAAGCAGATCCTCCACCTTTGGGGTGTGCGGGTATAGTTCAGGTGGGAGTAAACTGGTTCCGAGATGGACAACAGGAGGAGAATATGGGGATGGTCCCTCATAGTATTTGATAAATAAGTTAAAACTTTACGTTGTTTGTTCTTATTGGATTTACGTTGCACGGCACCCTGGTAACACTAGGTATGAGTCATCATTTATAGAGCTGTGATTGGTTGAGCCTAAAAGCTAGACACACCTTCGGTGATAATGGGCATAGGATGGATTGTTAAATCAATACACTTAATCATAGAATCTAATCCATATGAAAACTGTGTAATTATAAATAATATTTTAAATAAGAAGAAAATCTGTTAAACGAATGGTAAGCTATACTTTACAATTATTCTACAGAATGTGTAGAAACTCGACTCACTTGCACAGTGTTCACATGCTGATAGTTTTATTTATTTGCCTACATTTATTTACCATGCTGGTAACTGTTACGCTTTCAACTTTGAACATTTCAACTCCATTTTGTTTTAGCGAGTGTAAAATGGTTCAGCTTCCATCAATGTCTGTGATTGCTGACAGGCCTATAAGAAGCAGTGTTGGTTGGCGTTCAGATCCACCACAAACCAGAGAACAGCGATGGAGAAGAAAAGAAGGAAACCAGCTGGACAGAGGAACAGTGTTTGCTCCTGGCTCAATTGGTCAATGAGCATAAAAGTGTTCTGTGAGGTGTAATTTCACAAAAATGTAAGTTTTAATTTATTCACTTCTCTCTCTCCTGCCTCTTCTGTCCGCCATTTTGTTCTCTGCTTAGGGAACTCCTAAGCATTTTAAAAGTCCTTTTCCCTGCTCTTAACAGATCTCACCTCTCTTAAGGGCTAGGATTCTTGGAGGATTCATGGGAAGGGTTGGCACCACTAAAATGATGATTCTACCAAAAGTTAACTACCTGTTTTCTATGATACCCACTAAATCATCCTCCAGCTGATTTAAGTCAATGGACTCACATGTTTCTACATTTCTATGGAAAACCAAGCCATCAGTCTAAAATCTTTACAACAGACTAAAGATAGAGGCGGATTGGAGCTACCTAACTTTAACGACCATTTCTTAGCTAACAAGCTGCAGTATATCTCCAAATGGCTTAAACCTATCAGTCTGGATGAACCATGGTTAGATGTAGAGCAATCTTGTTGGCAGAGAAAATTTGTTCAGCATGATAGAGCAACCAGATTATCATTTTGCTTGCTATGATGCTGGACAGGACAGATTAAAAAAAAAGATTTAGAGTAAGCATTGTGTGAGAATCTAGATATCTCTCACCTGCCATTCATCAGCTCAACCATCAAAACACATAAGTGTTTTAAAAGCATTAATATCAGTTCCTCTTTAGTGGCTTGGTGAGAATTCCTAAAAATAACCAAATCCTCACTTTTTCCATGTAAACTTACACCCTTCTAGAACAACCCTGACATCCTGCAAAACAAAAAGCCGATTAATTTTACTCAATGGAAAAATAAAGGAATAAAACAGTTAGAACATATAATAGAAAACAAAAACTTCCTGTCACTTAACATTCTCACTTCACAATATTGAATCAGCAGCACAAAATTTTTAGAATATCACCAGCTTAAATCTATTATATGTAAAAAAATATACTATTAATCAATTAAACTTACAGCTACCAATCAGGGTGGCAGAATTCATGAATCTCGATGCCCCAAAGCTTTTTTCAAAACATATAGACTGTTATCTAATCTAGAAATCTCAGTCTCTCTTCCAACTTCAAAATGGGAGGGTGACTTATCCAGTAACTTTAATAAAGATAAATGGTTACAAATATGTTTAAACACCTTTAAAATAACTAAGAATTCAAATATGCAACTAATACAATTCAAAATTCTGCATAGAACTCATTATACAGGACAAAGGATGTTCAGGATGGGTCTGTCACAATCAAACATCTGCACACACTGCAATGAAAACACACCAGATAACTACCTCCATACCTTGTGGTCCTGCACACCTGTCCGCAGGTTCTGGCTTCAGGTATGTGAAGACATGTCAACATGGTTTAAATGTAATATTCCTACAATCCCCGCACTGTGTCTACTAGGTGACTTGGGTGACATTAATATGGCAATTAACTCTGCACACATGATACACACAGCATTATGCATCGCAAAGAAAACTATCCTTGTGAACTGGAAAACCAAAAATAATCTGTGTGTTCAGCAGTTTAGGAATCTCTTAGTAGACCACATCAGTAGTGAGACAATGTCTGCCTCCTCAAAGAACCATGTAGCTGAATCTCATTCCCTCTTGTCCCCTGTGCTTAGCTCCATCACTTAGTGTAGGTGGAGGACTGTGACCTCGTCGTTTTGGGGGCTGGCGGTTTTCCGTGGTGCAGGGCCAGGCTGCTCTTTGGTGGGGGCAGCTCTGGGTCCAGCCCTATTGGGGGCTGTGGGGGCCAGCGGTTGGGGTCGCCTCGTGATGGGGTCGGTGGGCGTTGGCCCTGGGCCAAGTAGCCGGGCTATTCTGGGGCCGGCTGAGTTGGGGTTCTGCGCTCTGGTGCCCCCCCCCCTTCGAGGTGGTGGGGTCCGTATGTACCAGGGGCCTGGGCCTGCATGTATGTAATGCCATAACATGCGTTGGTGCATGCCCTGGTGTCTGGTTGCCGCCCTGGGACTCAGGGTATGGCCCTGAGCAGGAGGGGTGTGGGGGTTTGAAGGGGGGCTGAGTGGGGTTCGGGGGATTGTAGGGGGAGGTGCTGGGCTGTGAGACAGGGATGTTTGTATCCTGTGTGTGTTTATTGTTTATGCTGTGGATAGTGTGTGTATGTGTGTGTGTATGTGATGGATGAGTGGGAGTGTGCAAGATCATAGGTGAGTAGGTGGGGTGGGAAGGGATCACATGTACTTGTTCACTTCCCTCTGGATTTACTTCCCCAGACCCTTCTTCTTCCCCACTCTCTCTCTCTCTCTCTCTCTCTCACACACACACACGTAGGGACTCGGGAGGCGTGGACACCGTGTGGGGTGGAGCGGAGGGGGCCATCTAAGTGGCCATCTGGGTGGGATGTGGGGGTGGTGATGGAGACCGGACTTGGGACTCACTATCCTCTTCTCCGCCTGGGACGTCCCCCACGAGGAATGGGGGGTAGGTTATGTGTGAGGTGACTGTGTGATAGTGAGTGGTTATGGGTACAGCGCAGGGGAAGGTGTGAGTGTGGGGTTAAGTGTCTGTTTTTAAGTAAAAGTTGTAAAAGATTTTCTAGTGTATTTATGTACAAGTGTGTTGTCTGGTGATGGTGTGGACTGAAGGGTCGTTGCTTCTGTCTGGTGTTTTTGTCTCCTCTTTTTCTTTTTGCTCTCTTCCTTTTTTTCTGTCCCTCCGGTCAGGTCCAGCAAGATTACATAGATTCCATGATTCTAAGTAAATAAGTCAATCAGATTATCAAGAGGAGCCTCCCCTCGGCTAAGCAAATGTGTTCAGCATGATACAGCAACCAGACTCATTTTGCTGCTGTGCTGCTGACAGGACAGGTAAAAAACAAGGGCTAGGATTCTTTAGGAATAACTTTTATCTAAACTAGGATCTACTCGTCAATTTTGGGGAAATTCTAAGAAACATCTGGATTGTCAGAATTTTCTTACAATATGGCCGCTAGGAGCAACTCAGCAATACAAATCTTTAGGAATACGGGCTCTGACATCAGGTAGTTTTACAAGGCGAGTCAGTTCTGGTGGTCAGGATGCTACACATGTGTGGAAATGTAAACGTATGTTGTGATGGATATATAAATGAGAAACAGAGGCTTATTTTTCTACTTCAAGTTGTTCATAATGTACTTCTAAAGGATAGTTCAATAAATTCAAACATTTTTGCACTAAAATTGGGAGTTTTTGTCATTTAGAGGAGATTATGCTGGTTTTACTGGTGAGGCCCACTGGACATCAACGTGCCAGTAACAAACCCCAAAAACATCATGGACACACTTGTGTACTGTAAACAATTTTATTTAAATGTACAAAATCCAAATTTCCAATTTAATCTTCATCTTCCTCCTCCTCTTCGTCCTGATTGATCTGGAAGTAGCGCAGCTCGTAGCTCTCCTTGGTGTTGGCAACGACACGCAGCCAGTCACGAAGATTGTTCTTCTTCAGGTACTTCTTGGTCAGATACTTCAGGTATCTGCCAAGAGAAAGAAAAGCAGCGTCAGAGCAGGTGTGGAGGGTGAAACGTGTTCGAGAATAAAAACAAACACCAAAGCTGACCCACAAACTAACCGATTACTGGTCTCTGCATCGGTAACAGGCTATAAAAACAATCAGAAAGTAGCTACATGAGTTCAGCTGACCTCCACCAGCTCATCACTGATGCCGTCTGTGACGTGAACGTGGACCAGCTTTCAGGTTCGTACGATGCTGGAAAGACAACACTGAGCCCCCTGATTTTCATTTTAGCTAAATTCTTTAGTGGCCCCAAAGCATAGAAATGAGGGGTTTCACAAAACCTCGATAATCTAATTAAATCTGATAAAACAGTTACTGTTCTAGTCAGGGTTTTATGACTGTGTATGTGGTGTGTATTTTCTTATGTCTGTGTCTTTTATTCTTATTGTAAAGCACTTTGTGGTTTTATCTGTGAAAGGTGCTAGACGCAAACAATACATCAATAAATAAAACTATTCATTTTCATAAATAAAGGTTTCACATATCAGACGCCGTTTTGATGAATCTCCGTAGAATAATTCATTCAGGTTATGAACATCCCAAGTCTTGCAGTTTTTCAGCAGAACCTAGTCTAATGTGCTTTGCATGCCAATCCTCCAAAAGCAGCCTGATGTCATTTACCTTATTTAAATGACGACACGTCAGACTACATGGTCACACAGTTCTCCTCCGCCCTGATGTGCAGACAAGTGTGCATGCTCACACAGGCGCGCACACTCCCACCACCGGACAGACAAAGAGCATGTATCCGAAATATGTGGCATGAATATCAGGTAACAACCAGGCCCCACAAGCTTTCCCTCCACCCACCAACAAAGCTTGAGGTATGGACGTTTCCAGCTACAGTTTCACCGTCTCTGCTCCATCGTATCTAAAGAACCGATGGCAACGATCTAAACTGCAGCTGCATCTTTCCAAGGCCCCGCTCCACTTCTGATTGGTTGCCATCGGTTCTTTAGATACGATGAAGCAGAGACGGTCCAGACTAACTGTTAGTCACTGGTGTATCAAACTTTTTCATTTCAGTGCACCAGCAAAAAAACTTTAGGGTAAACCTCGATTTTTACAGCATCGCTCTCAGCAGCGCATTTTAATAAATTATAATCGCTTTTTAATAAATTATAATCGCTTTTTGATCATTACACATAGACACTGATGGTTATTTAAATGATTGTGAACAATAATGAGGTTTAGAGAAATATTTTCTCTTTATTTGAAGCATATTTTTTAAGTAGAAAAGAAAAAAAAAAGATTCTAGCTTCACCGAACTAAACGAAACGCATACACGGGGAGAACATGTAAACTTCACAGAAAGGTCACCGTTCGAACCCCCTCTTAGCCGAGGCTCGAACCAGCGGCGCTAACCACCACGCCACCATTCAGCTGTGAGGTGAACCAGTGTGACCACGAAAAAAAGTTAGTTGCACTCAACAGACTTTTGGCCACATGCTAGGTGTGTTAATAGATATACACGGACAACACGGATATATAACCTGCAGAAGTCATGAGCCATAACCAACAAGACAGAACAAAAAATATCACCTGAACCTTGGTGGTGATGACTAAATGATAATGTCTTAAAGGTTTATGCTGCAAGGCACAGGGTGTCCAACATCCTCAACTTCAAGGCCCTTGCATGCATACCCTCCCCAACCATAACATGCGCTACCTGCCCTGATCCATGGTAAACTGAATTGCACTGCTTCATAATATTTAATTCAACTATCACTACGCCACATTATCAGTTCTTGTTCACTACTGAACTTTTATGTTAATGCTTCCTGGTCGTCAAACAGCAGCTTGTGGCCAAAATATTTCTAGCAACCATTTTGGAAAATGGCTGCAAACCTGTAATGTCCCAATATCCTGATTTGATTTTGATCAAATCACAAAGTTGGTGCTTTTGTCACAGGGTGAACAATAGGTTACCTCCGCCACTCCACTACAACCGCTACAGCAGGGGTCTCCATCTCCGGTCCTCGTGAGCTCATGTCCTGCTGGTTTCAGATGTCTCCTACTACAACACACCTCTGCACAAGCCTGTTAATGACCCAGTGATTTGAGTCAGGTGTGTTGCATCAGGGTAGAATCCAAAACCTACAGGACAGTAGCTCCCGAGGACCGGAGTTAGAGATCCCTGAACTACAGGAAACATTTAACAAGGTGAGGCAATCAGCCGTTTCCTCAAGTAGGCAATTATTTGAATGAATTGGTTTATATTAACCCAGTTATCATAAACTGGACTAATGGATTTGTTTTAAAGGATTAGTTTTAATTTGATTATAATTGAACTACAATGAATTGGACTGTGTAAAGCTGCCCTGAGATGACGCTGTGTAAATAAAGCTGAACAGAAAAAGCTAAGGAGGAATGAAAGGTAAGAACCTAACAAAGAACTCTGATAGTTTGAATCCCCACCCGAACACATCATCTTCTTCTTCACGCTACTGAAGGAAAAGCAAACAGACAATGTGTCTCCAGTCTAACCACCATACATGGCTGGATAACATCCTGGACTATCGTTAACACAACACTGTAATGATGTCAGCTCCGACTACAGAAAAGTTGGATCCACTTTAGTCGAGCAGAATAAAAAAAGACCTTGAACAGATGACAGCAGGTTTCAATCTGGTTTGATTAAGTCAGTCCGGTCCTTGAGCGCTACTATCCTGCAACTTTTAGATGCAACCCTTCTCCAGCACACCTGAATGAAATGAATGGCTCGTTACCAGGCTTCTGCAGAGCTGAATGACATGCAAATGAGGGAATTCAGCCGTTTGATTTAGGTGTTTGGGCACTACTGGATTAAATAATAACAATAATGAATTAGATTGATACGGCACTCTTTAAGGCACCCAAAGTGCTGTACAATGAACCCATTATTCAACCGCTCCACATTCATACGTGGTGATGGTAAACTATATGTGTAGCCACAGCTAACCTAGAGCAGAATGAGGTAAACATGGCAGTCAATCCTCACCAACAACCTCTCTGACCACCACCCAACATTCACACACCCACCATGCAAACACTGGAAGCAAAGATGGTGAAATGTTCCGCCCAAGGACGCATCAACAGACCGACTGGGACGAATCAAACCTCCAGCCTTCAGGTTAGTGATCAACCCCCTCCATCACCTGAGCTACTGGTTCATTCTGTGCAAGTTTGGCTGCAACATAACTGACTGAAGGGGGTTTGCAGAAGGAACATGCATCACCTGGTTAAGCAGCTTAATCCAATTAAGGCGGAGCATTGTTACAGTATGATGTCATATTAGTAATGACACTGAGCATGCACACCAAAAATCTGATCATGACCTGATTTCTGAAAGTTATCTGATAATTTAAGTTGTCATGTAAACAGCAAAATCTGATACCCTTTAACAGATAATTGCCGCCATCTGAGGAGAAATTGGATTAACACACGTAGATTTCTCCTCCATACTTCTGTTGTTGTGCAAGTAGACCAGTATATCCAATTTATTGTCTTTTTACATCTGTGCATTTGCAAAGAGTTGCATCCTTTCCATGTTTTCAACATCAACGTTAATGGTACATATAAGAAAAACAGCAGCAACAGGAAGTCAGTATAAAAGAAGTAAAACTTTCCCCTGTAAACTAGCAACTTATTACCTCTCACATTAGCAGCTAACGCTAACACTGCTGGCGCCAACATGTTCAGCAAAGACCAGATGCTTTGAAAACAACAGGAAGCAACATCACCACATGCATATGTACTGGTAAATGTTGACAATCTTTTGAATACTGTATTTCAGAAGTGTATTTAGACACATCTTATGGTCATGTAAATGGGTTCAATGATGTCCCAACTAAGAGCCCAATAACTTGGAGGCACTTTAGGTTTGCAGCAAAAGGTTGATTTAACAAAATACTTTTGTTAAGAAAAAAAGCTGCACACAGATCCAACACAGATCCTGATGGACCATGAACTCTGGCAGATCTGAAATCTGTCCTTATTAGTGTTTTTCCTGATCCACACAGGAATTAAAAAGCATATTTGTATCAGAACAAGCTTATGGTGAGGTACTGGAAGCATCTGTCCCCTCTGCACTGGACTGGATCTTTCAAAATCTATAGACTGGGTCAGTCTTGTAGGCTTACTTGGTGGTGGGTTTAGTTCTTACCTTTTAGAGAAGGGAACCTCAGAGGACACTGTGATCTTGCTCTTGCTCCTTTCAATGGACACCACACCCCCACCCAGGTTTCCGGCTTTCCCATTCACCTTGATGCGCTCCTGAAGAAACTGCTCCTGTAACAGACACGATCGTGGAAATGTCACACCAACATTCCCACAAGCTCCGAACTCTATAATCCCCACGTTTCACACAACTGAAGGTGCATCCTGCTGTGCTCCATGATAAGTAAGAGGAAGAATAAGAGGGGTTGCGTCTCTGAAAAGGAGATGCACACTTGTTGCATCCTGACTGATGACCAATGAAAGCACAGACGTCTTTGATCGTGGCTAAAGCTTGAGCTGTGTGGTATGATCACATTTTACTTCATCTCAGCATTTTGGGTTTTTTCAAACAAGGTAAGAAATCAAACAATTCACCAAAATATTCTCACACTACTTGCTTGGCTATAAATCTGAGCCAAAGATCATTCCCTCTGCTTCCAGTTCCAGCTGCAGCCACACCTCCAACTTTCCTCCTTTATTTACCAGCAGCAGGCTGAGCTGCAACTGCTCAGAATTTCTCATTGTTGCCAATTAAGCCACTTTTTAAAGAGATCATGCTTACAGAAAGTGACCTGTTTGACAGACCAAGATGACCCCACCTGGGAGAAAATGAATGGATGAACTGGGACTTTCTATGAGTAAGATAATGTTACATAACCAACATTTTCTGATCTTCTTTGCTTGCATTAACTTATATCCTGAGTAAACAAAAATCAAATAAATCTATGTAGAGTATAACAATATAAAGTGCAGCTGTGGATATGTATAAAGAGATTTCAGGGCATCTTGTGTCAAAACTCCTGCTTTCCAACACACAGTCTGGGCTCCAGAGTTGCTAGGTTTGCTTATTATGGGAAACTTTGGATTTTTACATTTTTTTAGATCAGGTTATCCATTTCTTGCAACACCAGCTTTGGTGAAGTTCAGTGCAAAACATGAAGGCACCAAACATGAGAGGGGGAAACCCAAGCCAAGCTCCATGTTTAAAGAATTTGGATGAGGGGAACATAATGTGGGACAACATTAATAAAAAGACTAAGTTTATTTAGAACAAAAATATGAACTAAACCTGCATTTCAAATAAACATTATTCTTGGAATATTGTCTGATATAGCACAAGGTAAATACCGTAATATTGAGGGGCATACAGCCAAAGCCAGAGTCAGAAACTTAAAAGGATCATACTATTATGCAACTGCTGCTAAACCCCAAATTTACAAACCATCTAATAGGAACTTTAAGGATTTAGTTATCGTTAAAAGATTTAAAGACAAGAACAAGGAAAAAAACTTGTTCAAATTAGTATATTTTCCCCTTGAGGTGGGTATATAAACACAATCCTCAATGCCATTCTTTGTAGGGAGGATCCCTGCAAACGGGATCCTCACAATATACCATGTAAACAAAAAAAAAAAAATCTATATAGTGTGATGTCAGCTTCACTTTTAATTAGGTTTGCTTTCAAATACAGAGACAGACTTCTTCTGGGTAATTTTACCATTATAAATAAACAATAACTGACAGGTTGATAGACTTACAAAGTTGGCAGCATCCATGATGCCATCTTCAACAGGATGGGTGCAGTCCAGCGTGAACTTCAGCAGCTGCTTCTTCTTCTTACCACCTTTGCCGGTGCTCTGCTTCTTCTGCTAATAAAGACAGCAAACCTCAAGTCAACACACACCTGAAGCATCGGGCTTATTAAAGGTTTCACACTCTTAGAGGCGCCATCAGATCGGCATTATGATTTAAAAAATAACTTTTTTTTTAACTCCAGGCATAGGCCCACCATATAAACCTAAATGTTTCTTACTGTGGGCGTTTTAAATTTCCAAGCATTACGGCGAACTCAGGCTAACATTTTCATAAGATCTGTGCTACTTCGGCCCACTATCTTTAATGTTCCAGATACGTCATCGCAAAATAATAAAAGGAGCTCACTAACTGAGTCATCTTTTTATTAATATTTATTACATCGAAAACTACTGAATCTGAAGAACTATTGTCCGGGAGTACCAGGCTAGCCGAGTTAACAACGTGGTGAGTAAAGCTAACCTACTAAGCTAACGTAAGCTAACATGGAGCCGTAGGCCATGGAAAACCTCAGCAACAACAACGCTAATGAAAACATCTGAAACCCGAACCCAAACATTGTATTTTTATCCCAACGGTCATAACAGAAGTGTCGTTTCATTAAGCCAAATTTCCGGGATTTTTACCCACAAGATACATTTATTTGTTTTTTTTTTCAAACACGCGATTTCACTTACAGTAGGCGCCATGGCGGAGAAGCTAGCGGAAAGGAAGAACCCGCTGTACGCATGCGCTGAAAATCAAAAGCCGAACAATCGATCGAATTGGTTAATCTTTGATCGATTAACAAAACGGAAATTCTGTTTTACATGCATCAGATTTTGAAATACTAAGTCAAAATTTCAGACAATCAGCAAATATATAAAGTCAGAATTGGGGTTTAATCAGATTGATATAACGTTTACAAAAGAGTTCATAATTATTTTTTTAAATACAACCCGAATATTTGATTATATAAAAAACGGTTAACAACAACAAATGTTAATAAGAAGATAGAGTGGTTGTGGAGAATTTTTAAATTTCACCTACCTGAGCTCAGCATGAGATTTATGAATTGAGTTCAACAGAGAGTGAAGATGAGAACAGTTTATAAGAACTTTTATTTCTCTCATGAGATGAGAAAGAAATGCAAAATTTAAGAAAAAATTAGAAACATATGAGAACTTTGAGATCTCTTGAAACTTAAGCCTGATTTTGGCCTTTTAGTATCTTTCACTTTGTGGGGAAAAACAAGATAAAGGGGAGAAATAAGCCATTAATTCATTTAGGTTTCACACAGATCTCCCTTTTGTCAAGCAGAAAAAAGTGAAACATTTCTGAGAACTCTTTTCTAATCTTCCTTTCCTCTGGGTGTAGCCCTCGATGAGGTGTATGTTTTACTTTTAGTGTTTATAGTGTGTCTAGATTCATTCATCCATCCATGTATAAACAACTCCAAAACCACATCTGTGTAGATGGTTAAAATGAAATGTGTATTTTATTTTGTGGAATACTTTGTGGATACTATTTTTGTTCGGGTTTGTTTTTGCTGGGTGATATAAACTGAATTAAACAATCTACATAAACTGTCTGATAATATTTCTGCTCTTCTGGTCTGATCGGGATGAATTAGAGTTTGAGTGATTGTTTCTAGTCTCAAAGCAAATGGTTTTGTGATAAATTTTAAGTCTGTTTATTAAATAAAGGGGACAATAACTAGAAGGGTGGATTGGGTCTTTACAAAACAGCTGCACTTTGTCTTTGGTCTTTCTGTGTTTACTGCTTATTTTCAAATTCATCTTCATGCTGTGAATATTACTGCAGAATGTCTTCTATCCTTCCACGAGGTTGGGTCATACAGGCAGCAGGAAGGGAAGGGAACACCCTCCAGCTCCTCCTGAGGGATCCCCAAATTGTTTCCGAGCCAGAAGGTATCTATTTAGTGAATAGTGGGTCTGCCCTAGGGTCTCCTACCAGTAGGACATATCCAGAAAGCCTCTAATGAGGTGTGAGGGTATCCTAATTAGACGCCTAAACCACCACTCCTTTTGCTGCGGAGGAGCAACTTCTCTAAACTCCTTCTGGATGTCTGAATTCATTCAGAATTTTACGATACTTGGTCAGGAATGTATGCATTTTAAATAAAATAATCAAATCAACTTTGAAAAGGTATCAAAGTTTTGAGATGTTTAATAAATGTGAATAAATACAAACATAAATTTATCTGTTCATGACAATGCTGGAATAAAGAGTATGGGGTAAAGACCCTAATGTCCGTAACTGATTTCTTAAATATGCAAAGAAAACAGCCACTGCGGGTCTATGACACTGCGTTTAGAGGAAAGTTTGTTTTCAGATACTCAGTCAGAGCAAGCCTGATTTTCCGACCATCAGGACACTCGGGCTCATCGTATGAACGGGAATCCGGCTGTGGCAGATCTCGTTCCAGAACAGCTGCTTCCTCTGTCCAATCAGGATCAACATCCTCCTCCTCGCTTTCACAGAAGTTGTGCAGTGCGCAGCAGGTGGCAATCACGTACGGTGTGAATGTGTAGTGGAAAACACTTTTCTTGAGCAGCACTTTCCAGCGCGACTTTAGCCTCCTGAAAGCCGTCTCTGCCGTCGACCTTGCGGAGTGTAAACGGACGTTAAACTGCAGCTGTTCAGGAGTGAGACGTGGAGGACGGCGGTGGGCTCTGATGAGCCAGTCCATGAGTGGGTAAGCTGGGCCTCCAAGTATGAAAAAGTTAACAGAATTCCCACCAATTTCTCTGGGAACCTAAGAGTAAATAAATCAAGATGAAAACATTAGTTTGAGTGTGTTTACTCTGTTAGTACAGATTAAATCTGGCTGTGCGAGGTCTGTATGGTGCAACATTCGGGTTATTTTAAGACTGCAGTTAGATGAGAAAGAGAGAGAAGAAAGATGCTGAAAGAATGAAAGACAGAGACAGACACGTGACCTTTACCTTACTGGTCCAGTTTCATACTTACATAAACAATAAACAGAGTTTAAAAATCACTGGATATTTTCTCTTTTCAGACCATTTTCTAGAAATCCTGGAGATGGTTGTGTGATCCCAGAAATACTCAGATCTCAAACAATAAAGTGGCCTAAAATTTATTTATCGTAGATCATCTCATCATCACAACTTTTAAGAATGCTGTTGCATGCTTTCCTGACATCATGCAGCCCTAGTCTACACGATTAACGGGGTGTCGTACTGAGCTAGCACACCTTGACTCTGATAGTCAGTGATGTCCTGTTAAGGACTTTATCAGTGACTACGTTATAATGCTTTGTTTTTTTTTTCCAGAGAAAGCAGAAGGCTAGCTCTCCTCTTTCTCCTGCTAAACTAGAACATCACACTCATTCACAGCTGCCTCCCTAAAGGAGCCTGGCAGTTTTCTAACAACCTCCCAGAGGATGCTCAGACGTAACACCTGTTCCCTGACTCAGGTACGCAGCAGACTTCCACTGACCCATCACCCTGAAACGGGTCAGCTCCAGCTCATACAAGGACTTTCTATAGGGTAGCAAAGACAAACATCCTGCACTGGAACAACGGTTGGAAAATGATGGCTCTGCGCCAACATGGCTGCAAAACCTGGACAGGAGTGGCAGTTCCACAAAAAAGAAGGAAAGCAAGAGAAAGACAGGTAGACAAAGATACACAGGCAAATGGAAAACAGAAGAAAGAAAGAAAATATAGGATGATAGAAGGAAAGTTAATGACAAAAAGAGAAAATGTCCATTTCATCGTTTTTAGAAGACAGACTAACCTTTGGCAGCAGGTGTGCCTGGTCAAATAACGACGACTGCCTGAGCACGTCTGCTTCACGAGTACATCCGGGCATTTTGCAGTTGATGTTCCAAAACCTGAAAGTAAACAAATAACCTGAGTGTAAGCATGCACGAGGCCAGAACAGCCCCGGATGTTAGTGTCTCACCTGTACGTGTGGTCCACCACGGCTTGAAGCACGTAAGAAGGCCATCCTTTGCGATTCACAAAGTCTTTGTAGCCGTCACTTGGGGGCAGAACTGGAATGTGAGTCCTGTCGATGAACCCGACTACCTGAGGGATGTCGAACTTCTCCTCGAATCCGCGTGCGATAGCGCGTGCTTCGTCCGCCGTGGGCAGCTTGATGAGGTCGTTGATGACATTAGACACCATCCCTTTACTGAAGGAGTACACAAACTTCTTCACTGTGGTTTTATGGACGCCGAACTGTTTGGCTATAGTGCTGTACTCCGCACAACTAACGAGTTTGTACAGAACGATGGCGACCCTCATCTGCAGCGGGATGGGGGCGCGGACGGTCACGTCCTGCGGCCGCAGCACTCCCTCCATCAAGCCGCATAATTTATCAAACGACCTGCGCGTCATGCGGAAGGTCATCCTCCAGTCTTCGTCAGTAAATTCCTTCAAAACCACTCTCTCCCACCAGTCTTTGCTCCGGACCCGCATCCAGCATCTGCGCGGAGCCCTGGGAAGCGGAGAGGGGACGAAGTGAAGCAGCGCAGACGTCTCGTTGTTGGCGCACTCCAGGATCAAACGGCGCTGTCGTCTGCCTTCATTTAACACCATCACCAGCAGGGACAGCGTGCATCTCATCTGCAGGGAGATCAGAAAATACAGCACGTACGAAAAGTACAGAGCTGTAAATCTGTCTAACTCCCCGCTGGACATGGTAACGCTTTGCCGCCAGCTCGTTTGTCGAGTGTTTTGGTTCGTGAGGTCAAAGATCAACCGGAAATACCGGTACTACCGAGCAGAAAGGGAGCATACCGCCACCTATCGGACCGGAGATGAAAATGTGAAAACAGTGACAGTGCCTGACCTTCCCTGTCAAGGACCAGCACATTCTTACATTTATTCAGGTCCACATTCTGGTACCGGGTTTGACCCATTGTTTTCTCCAGAACTGCTTTAATCCTGGTGTGATGGAACCAGGTGGTGGAAACCTTCCTCAGCAGTTTTCTCCATATTATCATGACAGCATCACACAGTTGCTACAGGTTTGTCGGCTGCATCCATGATGAGAATCTCCCGTTCCACCACATCCCAAAGCTGCTCTACTGGACTGAGATCTGGTGGCTGTGGAGGCCGTTGGAGTCCAGTGAGCTCATAGTCATGTTCTAGAAAGCAGGTGGAGATGATCTGAGCTTTGTGACATGGTGCATTATCCTGCTGGAAGTAGCATCAGAAGATGCTCCACTGTGGTCATAAAGGGATGGACATGGTCAGCAACAATACTCAGGTAGGCTGTGCTGGTTCAACCAGGCCACGTTGGTACTAAGGGGCCCAAAGTGGACCAAGAAAATCTCCCCTCACCATGACACCAGCAGCAGCCTGAAGCGTTGATCCAAGGCAGGATGGATCCATGTTTTCATGATGTTTCCAGCAGATTCTGAGCCTAGCATCTGAATGTGGAGCTGAAATGGAGACTCATCAGACCAGCAACGTTTCTCCATCTTCTATTGTCCAGTGTTGGTGAGTGTGTGTGAATTGTAGCCTCAGTTTCCTGTTCTTAGCTGACAAGAGGCACCAAGTGTGTCTTCTGCTGCTGGAGCCAATCTGCTTCAAGGCTGGACGTGTTGTGTGTTCAGAGATGCTGTTCTGCAGACCTTGGTTGGAACCAGTGCTGATTGGACTTCCTGTTGTTTTTCTATCATCTAGTAAAAATGGTGGCAGCTCGTCGGCCCACGACACAGATATAAATGCTTCACTCTAAGACAATAAAAACACAAGTAGTTTTGGAAAAGTAATTGGAAACCAAAACTTTTTAAATTATCTGAAACTATTCTGTCGTTGATGTTTTACAAGCTGCACCTTTAAGCTGCTGCTGTCTATCATCTCATAAGCAAATCCATTTCTGGATGTTTGGAGTAATAAAGACAGAAACTTTTAAATAACTTTATGAACTTTATTCCATTCCAGTGGTGCTAAGAAACTTTGCTCTGGATCAACACAAACATCAGCCAGCAGTTTCCTGTCAGTGTAAAACCTGCTATAAATGCTTGTTTACTGTGAAAATGCAGCATATCCAACCCACTGTGTGCCGTGCTGCGGCCGTTTCATTTACAGTGCACTTTGCATTTATGCTACATGTGTCAGTGTAAACGTAAAACGTCAAAAACATCCGCTCGACAACTTATTTTGAAGATTGTGCCATTGATCAAATTTAACCCCGACTCCCCACGCTCTGCACGGATCCTGAGTAGAAATCAGTCAGGTGCTTCTATGCCCCAGTGCAGAATGGATCGTGACAGTTTTCATGCTGAAACTGGAGCATGCTTGAAATTCAGGTGAGAAGTTAGCAGCTAAAATGCTAAAAAGATGAAGCTTCAGCATGCAGTACGGTCCTGCTTCTGTAGCACACAGTGGAGCAGGAGGCCAAACCAACTACAGGTGTCTACTAACAGATATTCTTTATCAAAGATCCTGTTATAAGTCACAGATCTGTGCTGATCCACAACTTGCCCCTTCAGACAAATCCTGCTCATAATACATTAACTGCCAGTGCAGTTAGGCAGGCAAACACACACTAACACCACAGATAACTATGACTTCCCGGTGCTATATGGAGTTTCTTGTTGTAATTTCTGCATTCTTGTTTGTAGCATAGACTTCATATAAAGATGGAAAATACAAATGTAACCTCATATTTAGCCAGGTTTGCTTTGCCTTTTGTTTTTCTCTGCATCTTGAAAAATAACCCAATTTCTATCATGTAATCATAAATAAAAAATACCACTGATCAGAAAGAACACGTCTAGCTAAAATGTTGAAAATATGCATAAATAAAATGTGAAAAATGCCAAAGGTGTGGTTGAGAATGACGGTGCTGAAACTGTAGTAAAATAAAATATTATAACAAGAGACATTGTGGAGTCTTCCCCTACTGGTCCTAACTGGTCCTGAACTTAAAGGCACCACATCATCTTTGTATGCCAACTTTAGTGTTTTTGTTTTCAGGCTACTTCTACAGTTTCCAACCTCTTGGTTTTGGATTGCCAGATGACGAATACTTCTTAATCCCCAAAAGATTAGGGGCACCTTTCCTCTGCAAAACAAAGACATGAAGCCAACATGGAAGCACCAAGAAGTGCAGCTTCTTAAATGGCGATAAACCCTCATGCTGAACGGTCCAACTTCAGAGCAGAAACATGTTTACAGCCTGGTTCCAGACGTCTGTCTCATCATGGTGGGACAGAGACTCTGGAGCTGGCAGCCAGAACCAGAAATCATGTCTTACTTTTGCTGTTTTGTGGTGAAAAGTTTGATTCCAGCTCTAAAAACTCTGCTAATGTTTCTCCTACGACTCTGCCTTTGTTTGAAATGAACCATGAAGGTCCTGCTGGTTTCCATGGAGATGAAGGAGGTTTTATAGTGAAGGATTTACTCTTCCTATCATAGACTATGTTGGGCTTCACTTCTGTCTGGATCCTCATGGTGGTTCTAAGATGAATGTGGGGCTATCCCTGGATCCTCCTGTCTCTGACCATTGATAGACGTGTCCATCATCATCATCAGCTGATGGCTCCCTGAGATATTTACCTGTGTAACACCTCTATTAAAACACCTGGAAACCTGATCAGGTTCACTTTACCTTCAACTATAGCACAGCACCTCATCAGATATTACTTTACTTATTCCTAGATTAACTGGGCTGCTGTCCTCTGGTTTCCACAGAAAGAAATGTGGTTTTCTTTTATGAGGGGATAACCATTTACATTTTCTACTGTTTTCCAGGTTAATTTACTCTGACGCACTAACACGTATCTGGATTCTGACACTTCTGCAGTAATCTCACATCTCAGCTTCCTGTAGAGACCAAGATTATACAAACAGCCCTCGTAGTTGTGAAGATATACTTCATTTATTTTGGGTGTTTCATTTCAGACAAGAGGCAGGAAAAATAGGCCTTGTGAAGAACTCAAAAGTTCCCAAAACAGCAGCCAACAGACCAGCGAGTGCCAGAGTGGAGATGTTATGTCAGTGTAGCAGGCATATTTAATTTTTAACTAAAACGAAGGAAAATCCTTCCACTTCCTGATCTGTATCCATCTTTTATATAAAGTCTATGTTCAGATGTTAGAAAAAAGGCAGGATGCAAAATGAGACGACTCTGCTGGCTTTAGGAGGCTCTGGGAATCCACTGTGCTGCTACAGTAGTTAAAAAACAAACAAAAAAAACTGACCAATAGTACAATCTACCCAAAACGTGCATCACAAATTAGAAAAAAAAAACAAATCTGCTTTCCAAACACAACTCTGACGTTTTTAACACAATAACATAAAGAACCTTAAAAGTCTCCTCAGGGAAAAATCTCAATGTTCCTCAAGTCTTCAACACACACCCAGATGAGTGTCTGGTGGAGTGGATGGCGGCGGTGTGACGCCCCTCAGGGTCAGCCTCCGTACCACTTCACCAACACGCAGCTCTGCGAGCGCGACTGGCACGTCGGCGTGAATGACAGGACACGATGACACTCACGCTTAAAAAATAAACCGTCCAATCTCAATCTCACCTCATTTAAACTAAAACGATGAACAACTTTTAGTGAAAAGTTTAATATGTGATATATAAACTGACTGAATTTAATAACACTGTTCTCCACTGTTTACTTTTAATAAGTCTAAGAAGTAAAAACTACTTTTGTGATGCACAGCTTTATAACGCCACACGCTCTCATAAGAACATTATAAATAACAAGAAATGTGGCTTTATTCAAACTGGTGCTTACACATTTTTAATTTAGTCATAAATTATTAATTTGACAGTAAACTCTAAGAAAAGCAGTATTACCCACTGGTCCCTACAGAACTGTAAAAGTGCAGTGTCCATCAGCTCTGCTTACAGCTGTTATCTACTGAAATGACATTTCCTCCATTAAAATGTTCAGAATTAGATGTGTTGCTGCATAAATCTGTTAAAGTGGAACCCTGACTATTATCACTTAATGTAGATAAATACTGGAGGTGACGGATCTTTAAGACACGGTAATTTCCGCTATGATAAAGAGAAAATATCAGCAGGGTAAAAATCTACTATAATTTGCTTGAGGGGCAAGAGATTGGTTTTAAAAAGAGATGGATTTCAAGACCCCGGGTTAGAGGTCTGCACTCAAACTGGGAAACGTTTCATAAACAAGTCCAGAGGAAGCAAGCTTACAGTGCCAATGGTGGCAGTTTCTTATTTGGCTGTGAGCTTTTGTTGATAACACAACAGGAATGAACTGCACCAGGCTCTGAGCAGAACAACTCAGCTCATCTTGCATCCAAGGATCAGTTGTTTCTGCGGAGAATTCCTTCATGTATTTATTAAAGATCCAGTGTGTAGGGTGGAGTTATAAACTGCAACCAAATAGGTTTCAGACCCTTAAAAGTACTCCAAACAATGGTAGCCACAGAAGATGCTGCAGTGAATGTTCAGTTTGTTCTTTTTGAATATTGCAGTAACACTGTGAACATATTTGGACATTAATTCTTCAATTTGAGGTAAGAAAAGCATAAAGGTAACAAAGCGTGATTTAGGAGCATGATGCTGCATTTCTGCCAGCAGATCTTCACATTTTACACACTGGAACTTTAAAAAAGACACTAGAGGCAACTGTAAACATCGTTTATGTCTGAGTGGATTCTCTATGAAACTCAAACAACTCTTCTTCCACTACAGCTTCAGAAAACATGTCATCAGATGTCGGATACCAGAGGGTCCAGTGCAGAATCGTTGCTCATTACAACAGGTGATCAGTGGAAACACTAGGCATGGTCAGAGCATGCAGAGATGAGTGAAACAGATGGAGTATAAGTGTAAGAATACATGTACAGCAGAGGTTTTCTGTTTTTTAACTGGATTTTTGGAGGTTGGTAGAAAAACAGCAGCCCAGCTGCCTGCTGTATCCCAGCTGCCAAGGTGTCTGTCTGAGCTACAGGCTCTCAGCCGCTGCTGGGTTTTACCTCTGGAGGGTAGCTGCCATGGCAGACGACACACACCCACCATGTCTGACCCGCTTTGTTGCTTTAAGTCCGATACGTCAGCACCGGCTTCCAGGACTAGTTTACACGGATCCCAGAGATGAATGGAAGCCCGGTGGGAACCCGCTTCTTATACGCCACATAGTCCTCAGCAAAAAAATGGATGAGGGAAAGCTCTTCTTCCTCTATCCGCTCCCGGAAGAACCGCCAGCTGGCTATCGTGTAGGCCAGGATGCACACCGGGTTACACAGCATGATCTGCAGCAGCCAACAGTCTCATCAGCAAGAAAAACAACAGGCAGGCAGCATCTTCACAAAAACTTATAGTAACACCAGCGTCTGTGTTTAACAGTAACAACATCAATTAATTGAGATTAAACATTCTATTAGCTGCTTAGCAGTAATTTTTAAACATTACCATAAACCCAAATAATGCATCTGCTCACCTGTGTTCCTATACTCCAGTAGAACCAGCCCACATAAGATGGGTGTCTGAAGAAGCCGTAGACCCCATTGGTGACCAGCACATGGCTCTGGGCCTTCTCATTCTGGACAATATGGTTGAAATTGGAACCGGCCGTCAACATGGCCGCCTTCCGCAGGGCTTCACCGCACAGCACCATGAGCAGACCCAGCAAGCTCAACCACTTCACCTGCTTCAGCTCTGCGAGAGGGAAAGGATGGACGGTCACATGGTTGGAGTTTGCAGAACTAAGTGTGGTGCTGAGCTATTTGAGCCAGCTAAACATATGAACTACCCAGCAGAGCAAAGGTAACTTTAAATTTGTAATGAAAGCACATATGACACATACAGACTCAGAGGAATGATTAGGATGGTGTGAAAGGGGCAAATTATTCCTGCTGTTTTGCATCTGCTAAAGTGAAGGAATAGCAGCCTGAACATGGGCTCAGTGACGCTGACAGTAGACCAACCTGGAATGGTTAGCTTCTCCACCGTGAACTCCACCCATGATGACACGGCAGCCAGTGTGTACTCCACACTGTGGTTAAGCAGGAACGAGTCCAGCGACAGGCTGCGGGGGTTGATGATGGCCGTCACTAAGTACTCAGAGTAATGGAAGAACGACAGGGAGCACATGTACCTGCAGAAAAACCCCTATTAACATACTCTGCTGCAACAGACCTGAGTTACAATACACAATATTTACACATACTGCTGTAAAATATTTATACATTTACAGTCCATATCTGTAGCTGTAGCATTTAGTTAAATATGTATAAAGTTAAATATAGGGATCTTAAGAGGGTTATATCTTCTAAAAACACAGGGAGTGGTTAATTTAATCATTTAATAATTGATGACAGTGTTTTGACTCGTATACATACCAGCCAAAATGTGTCCAAGTGGTTTCAGAGCAGCTTATAATTAAGCCACAGCCAAAGGTAATTCCCAGAAAACAGGCTCTCAATGCAACCTGTAAGGATTCAGGACACGCTGGTTAATATAGGTCAGACTGCCAACAGCAAACCAGCTGAAGATTGACACTGATTCAAACAACAGTTTAATTAAACAGATTCCAGAAAAAATGGAAGAAAAATTAAGTCAAAATAAATCAAGTGGTCAGATTTCTGGATATTTTAGTGTCACGCCCTTTCCAGGAAGCATATGACCTGTGAGTGCTTTGTATATAAATAAACCAAACAGTTCTCTCGTTTCCTGTGATAATAGCCCTTCAGCTTTGCTTGACTTAGGCTTCTATCTTCGGTACATCACTGCCAGCTGTCTCTCTTCTTTAGCTAATAGGATTAACATACTAAACACATAGCTAGTGTTAACATGCTAGGCGATTAAGTTAGCTTACTAAAGTTTAAACGGAGCATGTAGCTTTTCAGACATGATAACAGGCTGAAATGGAAGAAACACGTAAACTTAATATGTGCTCTAGAAAGAAAAGCAGGAAGTTTGTTGCCCAACGTCTGTGCTTACCTTGTAAAGAGGTCCTCTGTATATAATTAGCAAAAGGCCGTTGATCACTGCAATGTGGATACAAATCGCTATTTTCCCAGGTGTTTCTGTCAGATAATCAAAGACCCAGTCAATATGTCCAAACCAGGTTCTGATTAACGGGATTAAAACAACGCTGAGTCCTAAAATAAAACCTTTTATACTAACTTTGCCTTCTAGCAACAACTTACTGCCTGCCATGATGGAAATTCCGTGATGTACCACGTAAAGTATCGCGATAACAAAAGGGAAACCTCGTTAAGTCCATCCTTGTAAAATGATGCATTCACTGTTCTCTGGACGTATGAAAAAACAGTTTAAAATACAGCGCGTTCCTTGTACAAGAAAATGTTTACCTCCATCATGACTTTACTATTAATCTGTCATCTATAGTAGTTTAGCTCACTTAACTAACGGATAAGCTATAGGTACCTCATCTCGAGTTTGACTTCAATTTTTTTTCCATTTGAAAAGCGAGCGTGAGTTTCCAGTTGCCCATCAATGCAACATCATTTTGGTCTGAAAAATGTCTGACAAAACTTAAAAAGTCATTTTAGTCCATCTTAGTTAACGAATAATTACATATTCATTTTATTTGTTGTGGACTTTACATGTAAAAACTTCCAAGCACACAATTGGATATGGAAGGATCCTCCAACCCCAAATCTGAATATTTTACAGCACTGCTGGTAAAACAGAAACATTAGCGAAGACAAGATTTCACAAATTTAAATTTATTAAAAACCATTAGAAAAATATGTTTACATATTTCTCCCTTTTCATGACAATAATTTAATACAGAGTAAAGTTGCATCGCAAAGGCAGTTTTAATTATTGATGTACTCAACTTCAATGCTGAGCTCATCAGGGTGATTTTCTGAAATATAAAAAAAAAAAAAGACCTGTAAATTGTTCCAAGAATATTTTGGATGATGTCTCAACCCCAAAGACGCACCTGGAAGAAAGAAGAAGCTTGCTCGAGGAGATACAAGGGAGGAAATGTTTCTAAACATGTTTATTTTACATGATCAAGTGCATTAGGAATAAATATATATAATCTCACAAGCATCATATTAATTGACATTGTTCATAATGACAGCTCTGAAACAACATCTCAGTCTGATGCATACCTGTTACAGCGACTCCCCCATCTTTGTGCCTATGTGCTACTCCTCTACACCCATCTGTTTAGAGGGAGGGACTAAGATGCAAGAGGAGAAGCTTCAGATGTATAAATTATAAAATGGGATGAGGTGGATGATCTACCAGAACTTGCAGCAAACAAGATCAACATCAAACCATCATGCCAGCGCCCTCTCTGAAACTGTAATCTGTCCTTCTGTACAGGATTTAAAACACACTTGCAGACAAGTCCAAAACGGACATTGCGCTGGCATTCATAGATTGGTTCCTTTATCTTCCAAATTTCTATCTTCTTACAGAAAAACAAACAAACAAACAAAAAAAGAAACAAAAAAACAAACAAACAAAAAAAAAACAGAGCTGGATTAAAAAGTTTAACTTCTGGCAATTCATAAAAACACACAAAACATGTGGGGGAAAAGGCAGTTCAACATGAATCCTGCTCCATCTGTAGAAACTCATTCTTTAGTGCTTAGATGTTCTATTTTCTTTGGCTGCCTGAGAAAAAACTGGAAATCTTGCTTTGTGTCCTCAAAGGGGATGAGAGAGTAGCTGAAAAAAAGAGAAACAGACAGGATAAGTAGAAAAGCTTTCATCTGTATCAGAAGTAGAGAAATATCTAAGATACAAAAAACAGTGAGGCTTTTTTGTGGACTTCACAGTTGTTATTGTGTGTTTGGGAATTCGATTTTTCCCCTCTAGTTTTATTTATTTTTGGTGGAAAAGCCACAAAAAGTTTACAGGCTGCAGTGCACGCTATTTGTACAGCAGGAAAATGAAGATGAGCTGCACACAGCAACATGATATAAAACCTGCCAGAATAAGTGCACTCACCTTGTGTTTGTAGCTCTTCGTTTGAAGCTGGGACATCAGCGGATGATGCTGGCTGACCCATCAGAGCATCCAACATCTCTTTGTACTGCTTCTTGTGGTGTGGGCGAACAAACATACTGAATCCTGAATAAAAAATGAAATTCTAGTTAAAGTCTGAAGAGTTTGTGAGACGTGCAGTAACTGGGAGAACTTACTGATCAGCAGGTTGAAGTTCTCGTCTCTCTCTGTGAACAAGCTCACCACTGTGGTCACCAGGCTCTCGTAGTTGTCTGTCTTCTTGTAGCTGTGAATGGCCTGAAAGAGCTGAGCTGACTTTTCTGGTCCGAGGGCTTTTTTCACATCGGCCAGGAAGGCAGCGTGGACTTCATTCTTCGGAGCAGAACCTGACCGGAACAGTTTGTTCAATGAGCCCTCAGTGACGTTGTCCACTTTGAGTTTAAAAACCTGCTGAATTCATGCTCTGAGCACCGTTACTTCCTTCTTAAAAACAAACACATCTTCATGTCATGGTGTGTTGTAAACCACTACATTGACCTCTAGATCTGAGCAGAGAATCTGAGTCAAGCTACGGTTACAGATCAACCTGGCCTTTTAATTGGACCACTGTCTTTGTCCCAGTAAATGCTTGACAGAAGACGGTTACACGCGTACGTAATTTGGTCCGTTTTTAGGGAGCTTAGTTATCCGTTGCTTGAAGTAGAAGACGGAGCAATACCACCGAAAATCGCGAGGCAGTGCTGAGCAGAATAGCTGGCATGCGACCAGCGGAGGAAACAAACCAGAGAAGAAGAAGAGGATCAGGATGGAAACAAAAAAGCAGAAGAAGAACGAAGACGAGAACAACTGTAAAAATTGCACAAGCTTTTGTAGACAGACTATATGCGAACATTAAGAGCGTGTTGGACGGTTGAAAACAACTTAATACTGATCCGTTACCACCACCAAACGTCTGAAACTCACGTTGGCTTGTGGGACTGAACTCAGGACTCTGGACTGCCCACTAGTGGAGGAATTGACTTAACCTGGCAACACAGAAGATGCATGGAAGTATGAGGACGGCGACGTATAACAACGCTTGAAAAGGATGCCGCTATTTACGCCCGTAAGAGTATAAATCTGTTTCTAACTTTCTCTGTGGAGATCACGGTCCAAATTATCACGATGATTTTGTCAGATGATGCTGCGTTCGTAAAAATCAGGATTTTTTTTAGAGTAGAGCAGCAGATTAGAAATGCTCTGACAGCTGACATGCAGACTTTCTTGATAAGATTCTTTTTAGTCACAAGCTGTACACAAGATGGTGGCGAATTAGCAGCTGAGCTCAGAAGAGTACGCTTTTTTTGTTTTTTTTTAACTACACTTTAGTAGAAACGTGACAAAACCAAGTATATTAAAAACATGTTTGTTATAAGGTGGCAATAAAATTCTCTGACATTTAGTACTTGTGGATTTTTAACAGGTTAATGAAAAGTGTATACCGGCTGGAAAACAACAATGCCTCAGACATTTTTTTTCCCTTTTTTACATTCTTACATGGTCGGTGTTAACATTGATTAAAGTTTCCAGTAATTTCAGACACAACAGATACAACATTAGAAGAGTAATTTCTGAGGTTTACGCAATTCAACGTCCTACGTTGCTGCTATGTTTCTGACTGAAGTGAACGACTCTGTAATTCAACTGTATGAATATACATCTACACCTTCGCTGAAATTTTAAATGTTCATTCTATGTGTGCCGCTGTAATAACGCTGCATACCCAGTATTGTTTTTGTCCAACACCAATGTTAAAAACAGCACATGCATGGAAGCAACACACCAGAGACTCTGCCACCTGCTCTTTGCTTTGTGTTACGGGCCAAGAATGACCTTAAAAACTCAAAAGCAACAGGAAGAAATTAGCTTCATGAAGCAGTACCGGATTTATAGTCACAGACTTGCATGCCAGACTGATGTGCACAGATACACTCCCTGATATTTGCAGTGTAAAGTGTGGAGTGTTCGATCATCAGATTGAATCTCCTACCAGTCAGGGTTTCTTTTAAACCATGCTGGTTCAGGTACGGTCCTCCTTTGTTGAGGTGCTGTGTATCGAGCTGACTGCAGGTAGACGAGGAGATGGGTCCTCCAGCAGGCTCTCTGACTGCAGCTGCAAAAAAAAAGACATTTCCCAACTCTTACATCAGCAGAAATCACAGAAAACACAAGCCCTTGATTTGCTGCACTTTTTCTTTTGTTAATTTAAAAGTCAGGACATTTGATTTTAATGATCAAAAATAAAAGAAAAAGACTGTATTTTAACAGATGGGTCATTGTGTCTTACAGCTCTGCAGCATCACTGCTTTCTTCTCATCCTTCGACAGCGAGTGTCCAGGTTTGTATCCGCAGCCCTGCCCCGTCAGCTCCTGACATTTCTCATCAAACCTCTTTTTGTGATGCGGACGAACAAACTGGTAGAAACCTGGACACAGTGGCAGCATCACAAATCAACATTGTGGAGCTATTGTACTTAAACAGTATCGCCCGTTTAGAGTGTTTGTGACTCACAGACCAAATAAGACACATGAATCAACACAGCAGATCATTTATGTATTTATGGCACAAATACTCTTCAGGGACTTGACAGTCGTACCATAGAGCAGACTGTGGGTCCTCGTGTCTTCGGTTAAGACGGCGGTCTCTGTCAGCAGGACGTCCAGGTTGTCTGTCGTCTTGTACGTCTGCAGAGCCTGGACGATGCGGTCAAAGTTGACTTTGCTCAGTGATTTCTTCATGTCTGCCAGGAACTGCTTGGCCCTGTTGGCTTTCCCCTCCTCCGACATGTCCTCAGAGACGCTCAGTTTCTTCAACAAGAAGGAAGAAAAATATTCTCATCCCATATAAAGTCCAAGAAGAGGAAGAAATTAATGCAATTATTTTACTTATATGTTTAATTTAAAGAATTAATGCAAATTAAATGATATTTCAACAGAAGCAGAAATGCCATGAAGGTTTGTGGCTAAAAATCTTTGAACTTTGAACAATTTAGTCATTATCTAGAAATGTTTTTGTGCCTTTTCTTATTACATCTAATGAAATAAATGAAAACGTGGGTTGAATCATGGAAAGAAATAGGATGCACCAGAGCTCAAATGTTTTTGGATATGCAAGCCAGTGGGACATTTGAGTCTTTATGTTTTAATATAAATGTATTTAATAAATTCTAATGCAATGAAATAAATAAAGAGTTTAAAATAAACCGAAATGACTTTCAGACAAAAGATATTTAGCATTACGGTCTAATTAAAAACATCTGAAATAGCAAATGAAAATAAGAATTTGGGAGAAATTAAACCTCAATGAAGCAAAAAGAGAAATCTTTACAAAGAAAAACGTATCATCTGCAAACTGTTTGACTAAAATGGTTTATTTGTGCTCCAACTGTCATCTTTGCAGACACACTGAGAGCTTTGCAGTTCTAACACAAACATCTCAGGTGGTGGGTTCGAGGAGCCTGTTCAGTAATAAAAGAAGTTTTGTTTGGTTATATCTGATTCCATTAACGTGTTCAGATTTTACGTAGAAGATCGGACGTTTTCAGAGTGTGGGGCAGGCCTCCTCAGAAAGGCTTGGATAGTTTGAACATGTCAAACAGATTATGTGATATTCTTGATGTGTTTTTAACATGCTATTCATGATCTAACACAGGGATATCCAAATTCAGTCCTTGAGGCCTGCAGTCCTGGAGGTTTTGAATGTTTCCTGCTGCAGCATCTGAATCAGACCAGTGGGTCAACATGGTAGGGTGGAACTGGCAACAAGCTGTTGAAGGGAGCCATTTCATTTGAATCAGGTGTGTTGGAGCAGGTAGACATCTAAAACCTGTAGGACTGAAGCCCTCGAGGACCGAAGCTGGACATCCCTGATCTAACAGGTATCGAAGAATTTAGCAAGCAGACATCAGTGTGGCATCTTCTTTTCCAAACTTACTGTATCCGGCTTTGAAAACCACTGCAGAAGAACAAAATACACACCTGATCTGACACCAACTTTATTTTCCGTTTTCCTCCTCGTAGCTCGTCTTCCAGCCTCTTGTCATACTTAAGAGACAGCGTGGACCAATGGTTTGACTTTGAAAGAAAAACACAGACAGGAAGAAATGAATTAGGTTAAAACAAACTATTCTGACAATAATTACAGTTACTTCATTTCAATAAAGTATTCATTTGATTTAATTTCAGTGCTATGAAATAAAGTATTCGACTAAAAGATTGAAGTCATGTTCAAATATTTCAGATCAACAAAGATGATCTGAATAAATAATCATAAATAATAATAAATAATCATTTATTACAAAACTATAATAAGAAAAGGTAAGACAAATCAATTTATAATCACATTTGAAACATAAAAGCAATTCAATGTACTTCACATTATAGAAGATAAAGAGAAACTATGCAGAAAATTGTGTTAAGACAATTCAAACGGTTTGCAAAAATCCAAACAGAATCATAAAATAACTAAATTAAAATTATTAAAAGCTAGTCTAGATAGGTAAAGGATGTAGTACAGATTTCATGCACAGGCACATAAGAAAATTTTTTAAGCTGGATTTTAAAGTGTTGAACAAGAAAAACAGCTAAATGCTGCTTTTCCACGTTTAGTCTGGAGTAACTGTAGTAAAAAAAGTAATTGTGTCAGTTAAGATCAGTATTCACGATCCAGCAACAAGAAGTCTGGCCACAAAAACGTGAAAACCTCTGCCGACCAAAGAGAACACAAAGACTCATCTCACATTTGCCAAAACATATCTTGATGATCCCCAAGACTTGGGAAAATATTCTGTAGGTCTGAAGAGAGAAAACTGGAACTTTCTGGAAGGTGTGTCCCATCTGGCGCAAAACCAACAAAGCATTTCAGAAAAAAAGAGCATTATATATACAGTTAAACACGGTGGTGGTAGTGTGATGGTCTGGGGCTGATTTAAAGATGGATGCTCCCAGCAACACTTGTAGTCCATTGTTGTCTTTACTAAAATTCTTTATTACACATTTTGTGTCGGTTAACTTTCTGGTGTAAACCGCAGCGAGTTGTTATAAATAATTACGTTGGTACGGCGGGCTTGTTCGTGAAAAATCACGTTAATATGTGTGGTTTCTTAATCACTATCACCAAAATTGGCTGCTGTTCTCATTGGTGCAAATTTTTACAATGCGTTTGTGATTTTCTAGTTTTATACAACATTTGCAGATGCTCACAAATTGGCTGTTTTGGAAGCTCCAATACAGCTTAATTAAAATAATTCCACAAAAGAAAAGAAAGAGTGGACCCAAAATCCTCTTCATGTGAAAGACTCACTGCCAGTTATCCCAAACACTTGGTTGCAGTTGTTGCCACCGAGGGTGGCCCAACCAGTTATGTTTAAACATGTTTAAACATTAAATCATCATTTAAAACTGCTTTTTGTATTTAGTAAGGTTATCTTTGATAGTAAAATAAGCTTCATATAAAACACTTAAGTAATAAATGTGGGGAAAAAAAACAAACCCACGATTTGAATCACAGTGAAAATGCTTCTGAGAGGTTTACCACAGCAAACTGCTTCTTCGGTTTACAAGTCTTATTTTGTCACATCTGAGGACAGAAAGTGTTTTCGGACCATGTGAAAAACTACCTTCTCCCCCACAGCGTTGTCTTCACTGCGACTGTCACCTCGCTCCAGAGCGTCCAGCAGGTTGGCTGGCCTCACCTGACTGCCCTGCACCTTGCTCTCATAGCCGATGCAGATTCTGGCCATCCCGTTGGCTCCACTGTGTTCATCTGATCACAAAGCAACAATCAGTCAAGTCAACTATAGGGTTTAAGTTAGCTCTTCCTTTATTTCCAGACTCACTGAGTCTCCTCCTCTTCAGACTGGGAAGATGGGCATCCAGTTCCTTGGCTTTCTGTGTTTGGAAGCTTTGGGAGGAGGAGCAGGAGGTGAAACTGGAGGACTGAGTGTTTGATGAACACAGCGTCGCACAGCTCTCTGCTGCAGCCGTCTTCACCACCACAGGTCTCTAACACATTTAAAAACAGCCACACAGAAGCATCGCCGTTACATGTTGTGCAGAGTTATGCAGAGCTGCAACGCAGAAGGAAAACAGGTAATGCGAGAAGTTTCCTGCCAACTGCTACAACCAACCAGTTTCTGTGCAACACGGAAAAACTGCGAGGCGTCACGGACCACATTCCCGAAGCCGTCATAGAGGCGGACATAAGGCTTGACCCATGCTGGAAGCTGCGCTCGGGCATCAGAGTTTTTAAACCTGCAGGAATAGTCAAATCAAATCAAACTTTATTTATAAAGCACTTTTCATGCTGGGGCAACACAAAGTGCTTTACATGAAAAATCAATTCATGCATATTAAAAACAAAACAAGCCTTTGCACACATCAAACATGACTCCTTGAGTTCTGTCTCTGAACTAAAAGTAGTATAAAGCACTAAAAGTGATAAACATCTGGCTTGATGCTGCTGTGAGGAAACAATGTCATGGGGATCCATCCACACCAGGAGCCAGTCCACCCATGTCCAACAGCGGCTGCCATCATGGCAACCACCCTGATCAGGGCAGACCGGGGCCCACACCACAGCCATAAGGCTGCAGTGCAGGGCCCCAGCCACCCAGACAAGGGCGATCACTGCAGCAACAACCCCCAGACTGAGCCGGCAGAACCCCTGGCGTGGAGGATCCCCATGAGGAAAACCCTGGAGTCAAAACAAATAACCTTAAGAAGCAATAAGCTAAGAGTAAATAAATAAATACAGTTGAGTAAAATGAAATGAAAAAAATAGTTTCGTGATTATCATCAATGCTGAAAGAACTGTTAGCAAGTCGTAGAACACCTTTCTCAATCCAGTCCCACATTTCATGTAATGTATTTTCTGTTTTTTTTCTCAAATAATGCTCAAATGGTAAGAAGTGTGCTTATTGTTTGCTTTTGCAACCCTCAAAAGAGAAATCTCAGTGCAGTCAACAAAAACTGTAGTTTTATGTTGAATTTTGTTGTCAACCCCATGTTCACATTTACTGCATCCTAGTGCAGCCACATTCCCTACAAAGATCCTTTCATCCGCTTTAGCTTTTTTCCCTAGTCAAGAATTTCCATGTTTTTATGTTCTTGACTACACTTCTTAAAACTGCAGCACCATCTGACAAAAAAGATGTAAAACTGAGGAAGAAAACAAGAATTAAAAATGTAGAATCACTAATGATTTCTGTGATTTTCTGTGTGGAGTTTGCATGTTCTCCCCGTGTATGCATGGGTTCTCTCCGGCTTCCTCCCACAGCCCAAAGACATGCATGTTAGGTTAACTGGCCTCTCTAACTTCTCCCTAGGAGTGAGTGTGAGAGGTTGTTTGTCTCTGTGTTGTCCCACTGATGGACTGCTGACCTGTCCTGGGTGTACCTGCCTCTCGCCTGCTAGTTGCTGGGGTAGGCTCCAGGATGGATGAAAATCACTAATGAATTAAAAATTATATTATTTTCTTAAAATATAAGGAGCAAAGAGAATATTCACTTGTGTACACTTACTGATACATTATTAAATGTATAAGTATTTCTAATTAATTTTAACTGAAAGGAAATTAGTAAATGCCTCAACTTTAGGGCTGCCAGTAATAATTAAATAGCTGATTATATTCTGCAATGATTGATAATTTAATGTAAAAATGTCAAAATATCTATAAAAGTAAAAAAAACCTGAGCTACTTTAATGAGACATCTTTAAATGAACCTAGTCTGAATATCTGATCAACTGATTAATTAATGAACATACATATGAAAAAATAAATATTATTGGTTTGTTGCTGTTTGGTTTTCAGTTGGTTGAGATTTGCTGTGCTAAATGTTGACACCTGCTTTACTCTGAATCTTTAGGAGTGATCTAAGTAAACTCCGATCAGGTGTCCAGGAATTAGAAATGATGTTACAGTTGGACGACAGCTTCATGTCCGACCTCTGATCACACAGGAAGATGGCCCCGTAGTCCTCCTTGTGACGGATAACTCTTCCAATGGCCTGGTTCACAGCTCTGAAGGCCTGCTGTTTATACCACTCCTGCCCTGACAGGTACTGACCACGCACACACAGAGAGAGAGAGACATAGAGAGAGAGAGAGAGAGACAGAGACAGTGAGAGAGAGAAATTACAATCATGAAACTAATGAGGTACTAAACATCTTCAAACCATTTCAGTGGAACTCTGATCCCTCACCCTCATCCCAGGAGCTTTCTTTCGGCTCATCTCATCTAAAAACTGCATCTTCAGGATGACACGAGGGTCCATTTTGGGGGGAAAAGGGAGGCCGGTGATGATGACGCCCCGGCCAAACGTGTCTGCAAAATCCAGACCCTCACTGGCCTGAGAGAAGAAAACATGTCCATCAGGACTGATGTGAACAGAAAGCATCCAAGACCTTTAAACACAACCCTGTCATACTGAGAACACACAGCTTCACACTCTTCTGTGCATTTATTTTTAAAGAGACTTTTTACAGCTTTAGCTCAATACTGACACCAGAGAAACATCATAAACATCCAAACTAAAAGTTCCCACTGGCAAGTTTCAGAGAACAAAACCAAGATGAAGTTGATATCCTGAAAGATTTCAGGGCTTCTACAGACTCCACAGGAACACTGTGTCCTCACCTTCCCTCGGCATACAGCAAAGAAACTTCCTCCTTTAGATGCTGGATCATTGACTTTGTTATAATACCCATCAATGACCTAAAAACAGAGACCAGCTTTAAAGTCTTAACAGAACTGGAACCATCAATGATGAAATGTTGTCAGACTTAAAGAAAACCGTGAAGATGGAGGTTTTGAATGAACTGAAATAAAAACAATCACCTCGATAAAGGTGCCCTTCCCTTTTGGTTCAACAAACATGGGCTTCACATTCTCTATGCGATCTGCGTGTCCGTTAGCCTGTCGAGAGAAAACAAGCCACATCCCACAAGATGGCGTTAAATACAAACACAGGAACAGTGCCATAATTTTCCAACAAGTGAATCTGGAATGTTTTAACTCACTCTCCAAAATTCCAGGGTTTTTTCCATTAAAGGGAAGGAAGGGAAAAACACTAAGAGACCGTGAGGAACCACACGGCTGAGGTTGGCTGAGGAGAGAAAAAACAAAAACACACATATTTGTCATGATGCTGACCTAAAACTGGCAGAACCACAGTCACCAGTCAGCTGTCAGTTTGATTTAACAGGCTGCTCTGAAGTCTTGATCCAGCATCATTTCTGTCTATTTTACTTCAAAGAAGCTTTTTAATCATCAAGTTTTTCCTCACTCGGCACGGTGTGCAGTGTGTCCTTAAAACATTTGAAGAAACTTCACAAGTGAAGAACAAAAAAAAAAAACTATCTACAGCAGATGAAAGTAATGTATGAGAAGAAAAAGGAACAAATCCAGCAAAGACCTGAACCAGGACCTGAGAGATGCATCTGGACCTTCAGTTGATCCAACTACTGTTGGCCATAGCCTCATCAGAAAAGGTCTCCATGGAAATGTGGCTGACAAGAAGAAACAGGGAGAAAAGGCTGAGGAAGGTCACATGACACAAGAACTGGACTGAACATCAGTGGAAACAGATCTGATGGAGGGATGGATCCTCCCTAGAACCTGGACCTCAACGTTTTTAAAGCAGTGTGGGATTATCTGGACGGAGAACAGAAAAAAAAGCTGGAAACATCCAAAGAAGAGCTTTGGAAAGTCTGGAGAACTGTTACTGAAAACGACTTAAAGAAAGAAAGCATAGAAATCTTGTCTAAGAGGGTTCAGACTGTGATGAGGACTAAAACTGTTCAGACTGAATATCCGAGCTGGCTGTCATTCAGTTTGATTCACTCCAGCCTGATTCCATTAGAATTCAATTAAATCTGATTCGCTATCAGTTCATTTACAGATATTTATGTCACAACTTAAACATTAAAGACATTCTCAGATAACTTTTTTATAAAACGTTGAGCATGTTTAACAAAAGCAGATCTGGAATTAGTCAGATTACTTAAATAACTGATATGACGCAACTTCAAGCACTTCTGAAATACCATATTCAAAAGATCGTTGTCTACATTTGCCAGCTGGTTAGTGGAGTTATTTTGGAGTACATACGTGCGTGGTGACATCACTGCCTATTATTTTTGAAATGTTCAGTGTTTGCTGAACACAGTCTTAGTGAGCTAACGTGCGAGGTATTAATATACTAATAGTTTACAGGTGAAGGTAATCTAACGGTGAATAAATAAAATAAAATTCTCGTGGCAAGAGAAGCTGATTTTGGACAGAAGCAACTTTTCAGGTGTGTGTGTTAGATCCCGCCGAGCTTCGGTAAGTCACGCAAGAGTAGGGTCAAAGTTGTAACCGGAATAGGAAACATATTTAACAAAATAAAAACATACCATACTGGATTTACACTTATGTTTAACAATTTTTAAATGAATTTTGTTTTCTGGTGACGCAAAGAAATTTTGGGTGGTTCAAGACTTTTGCAAAGCACAATAATAAAAACACACATCACATCACATAAAACCAGCAGTAATCCTCCAACATGTGCATTTCCAGGTTCTTTATGATACTTTAAAATTCCCAAATTTACCAAAAAAAGTTTATAATTTAATTTCATTTTTTCAATTAGTTCATATCAATGTCAAAAAAGCCCCGACTACTCCGATGAAAGCATGTCATCCGACATCAGTTTATTATTATTTACACACAAAAGCCCCGTTTTCACCGGCGCTCCGGTACGCTATTTTGTGTTTCCATTATAAAAGCGGCCCATACAACCAAACCATACCGCACCATTTATAGACCCCCTTCGGTTGTAGGTCCATAGTAAAATGGTACATTATGGTTAAATCGAAGCTACTGGCACCAGCGATAAAATCCAATAACTGGCAGACAGAAAATGTCACTGCGCGACAAAAGCAAGTGCGAAACAAACAGCGTTGCTGTTCAGTTCATGGTTCAGCTGGATGTTTGAGAGATAACAGGAAATGGATGCCTGCAAACAACTGTAAGGTCCCTTTTTTGCTTTCTCGGTGATGGTGAAACGGCTCCTGTGCTGCTGCCGCATATGCATGGTCCTGCATTTTTGTGAATAACAATTTAACAGATTTTCTAACTTGCCGGGGTGCTGCTTGCATTTCACTGTGCGCTGGCTCGCAGGGAAAATGCGTAGTTGGTGCCATTTGTCCCTTGCTGGTAGTTTCAAGATGGTAGACCATCCTGGCGCTGCCCTACCAGCTTACCCGTCACATGTCTAAAACAAATCTAAAATTTTTTGCTTACAAGAAAGTGTCAGCTCATTAATGGAGGTCATAAAACACCAATGATAACACATATATACATGCAGACATCGATGTTGGCCAGTAAATGGCAGAACATATCACACAATGTGCCTAAAAGCTTGTTGTCTGTTCATACAGACAAATACTAAGGAGTATTTCAATGGACTTACCATCAAACATAGATAACTTATGAATCAGACATAAATAACAGTGGCCTCCGCAAAACGTAGCGTTTATGCTTGAACTTCCTTGTCCAAATCAACAATAATAACAAACATTAGAAACAAAAGAGTTAAATATCTCAGTTTATTGTGAGAGCTTACCAATGGTGTTACCTAAAGACGCCATGTTTTCAGGAACAAACCTGCAACACAAGAGAAGAAAACTATCAGTATTAAAGCAACTGTTCACTTAAAGGGAACAATTTAACTGGGGGGGAAAAAGAGAATAAAAATTAGAGATAAAAGGAAGAAAAGTCAGTTTGCAATATGCAAATCACCTGGAAGCCATGACACTTATTTGGGCAGATGCAACCCCTCAAAGATTAAAAGAAAAATGCTTCCATCGTGTTTGTAAGAAGTCATGATTGATGACCAGGAAACTAACCTCCTATCAAACGCTGAGCTCAGGTGCACGCCGTCTGGCCCTCGATCAATCACGCTGACAAAGATCTGGTCCCGCTCAATCACATGACCGTTCTCGAGACACACAGGGAACGCTCTGGAGCATCAGCAAGAAGAAACACACGTCAAGATCACAATCATAGTTTACCTGCTGCTCACACAATAACAAGACCATCTAACACCCGGCTGAGAGATTCAAATGTTATCAATCCTTATAATTTTGCATTCAGTGGTGAATACTACCACGACTACAACTATTCCTACTAACAATAGCAAAATTAATAAATGAACAGAATTCAGATTTGCCTGGTAGTTTTAAGCGTACTTCTATTATCTGTTGAGACAAAATACTAATTAGCATCAGTCAAAAAGTAAGACACAAACCAGTGCAAAGTGGAAGACGTCGAGTCTTTGGATTCAAACTAATTTGAGTCATGTTTGTGCAGCAGTAAAAACATTGTTAACCCTCTCTTTACCAGAGCCTCCTGTAATGCTACTGCACATAGTAGGAAGCAGCAATCCTACCATGTAGCATACCAAAGCATCAATGCTAACGCATGTTGGAGCTAAAAGAAACCAAACAGTTCAAACCCCAATCAAGCAAAACTCTGGAGCTAGCAGCCAGAACCAGACACCAAGTCTTACTGTTGCTGTTCGTGGTGAAAAGTTTGATTCCAGCTCTAAAAACTCTGCTAATGTTTCTCCTGTGACTCTGCCTTTGTTTGACATGAACCAAGAAGGTCCTGCTGGTTTCCACGGAGACGAAGGACGTTTTCTATAGTGACGGATTCACTCTTCCTATCATAGACTATCATGGTCTTCATTTCTTACTGGATCCTCAACAACTTAAGCACTACAAAAACTATCAAATTTGATTTCATGAAACTTGGTCGAGCAAAGACTGATGAAGAGTCAGTAAAACGTGGATGTGGATCAGTTACTTCTGCTAACAAAGCACTGGCCATGGCAGAGATTCACTCTGAGTGCTCTTATACAACAAAGAGGTAATGACAGAAATACAAAATCTGTCTATAACGTCAAATATTCTTGGATTATTTTTAGCTTGACTTCTATGCTTTCTGTAATAAATGGAGGCATCATACAGTAAAAATCACATTTGTTTAGTGCTATAATTAATAATAAGACAAAGTGACTGCAGTAAGTAACACTGCTGAGATCTTTCTGCTTTAAATGTATAAATACAAAGAGCTCCAGGCAGCGGTGAATGATGAAGGGGTGACCTACATCCTCATCTCAGAGGTGAACGAGGACAGTGGAGAGAGGGTACCGCTGGTCAGGATGATGCAGCGAACACCTTGATTCACCAGGTCCTGCATGCTGAAGCCAGGAGAGAAGCACCAGTAACTTAGGATGTTGCCTGAAACGTGCACAGAAACACAGGACACATTTAAATACTGAGAGGGAAAAACCTGGAAAAGTCCTGGAAGACGAGAGGAAAACACATTTCTGATGATGTACAGTCTGGTCTGATCAAAATGAATTATACTCACCAATTCTATGCAGCACTAGAAACATTTTTATGGAGGAGGAAATAAGTTTTAGAACATGGTGTGGGCATGCAGACTGAGGTTTTGTTGTGTGGGCCTGGTGACGCCTCCTAACGCCGATGTCGACCTGAATTCACCAAGTTAATATTTGACATCAGTGGCGAGAGACCTTGGTATAAGGTTAGACAGCACACTTAAATTTGATGTGTGGGTTAGCTCAGTGGTCAAATCCAGCTCCATCTGAGACAACTGGTCAGAGCAAAACCATTTCTTTCTCTGCATCACTTTCAGATTTGAATCCAGTCTTTTATCGCTACTCGTTTGACCACTGCAGTCCTCTTTATGCTGGGCTCAGTCAGACATCACTTGCTCAACTCCAGTTGCTTCCCAGTTGTCCTTGGAACTTGGAATTCAGAGGAATTTTTTGCAGGAAATGACGAAATGATCTAGTTTTTTCTGAATGGTGAACTTGTAAGTTTCAGAGGACCCCGAGATTCCAGATTTAAAGATGGCTGCGGCCAGTATCGCTTGTTGTCTTTATTTTAATAGTCTTTATAATGTTTTTTGTGTCTGTTAAGTTTCTACTGTAAACAACAACGTGTCGTCATTATAGATAAAACCGTTGTAATGGCAGGTATGTTCGTGAAAAACTGCGTCAGCATGTGGGATTTATTAATCATTATCACCAGCTGCTGTTGTCATGGTGACAGTTTAACAGTGGCTTTGTGATTTTCTAGTTTTTATACAGCATGCGTAGACGCTCACAAATAGCCTGTTTTTTCAAGTTGGTGGAGCTGGAACACCAACTACCTGGTAATGATGTCGCATGTTCTCAGCCGCTCAGAATTACGAGACAACTGGAACGCACCATTAATGCTGCCGCTGGTCTTTAAATGATCCAAAAAAAACAAACAAAACAAAACAACAACAAAAAACAAAAACAGCACAACAGTCCAATTCTTGAGTAACTTCACTGGCTTCCGGTTCGTTCTAGGATTGATTTTTAAAATTCTTTTGTTTATAAATAACTTCATGGCCTCATCCCACAGTATATGTCTGATCAGCGTCAGCCATTGGCTCCCTCATGTTGGCAGAAAGCTGTTGTTAATTGTCCCTACCTCACCACGTCAGGTAGGCCAGCTCGCTGCCTGTGTTGAAGTCTTAATGCACATTTTTCTCTTTTAACTCAGTTTGAGGTGTTGGCTTTTATCACTGTTTTTTTTGTTTGTTTTTACTATTCTTTTTGTTTTACATTGTTTTTTATTGTTTAAATGGTTTTTTTTTTTTTCACTTTTGTCTGTGTACAGCACTTTGGTGTGTTTTTTAAGTGCTTTACAAATAAAGTTGGATTGGATTGTGCATGCTCTTATGGCTAACGAATGTTATGAGCCAGATTCTTCCCATTCTGAAGCATTCATTACAAGTTGCAAGAATAGACAACGATGTGTTAAATGACCTCAAAGTGAAAACATGAAGCATGAACCATAAGAAAAACAGAAAAGAAAAAAAACCGATGAAGAAGTCCTAGATGTTTTTTTTTTTTCTAAATACAGAGCAGCTGGGTGGTATTTCAGAGAGTTGTTCATTTCCAGTCAGCGAGTAACTGTACCACAGAAGAGCAAATGATTTTTATCTAACCAAAGGAAAAAACAAAAACAAAAAAAAACACAGCAAGTAACATCACCTTGTTTCTTTGATGAAGATGAAGCCCACAAATCAGTGTTCTGTTTTTTCTTGTGGTGGCTGTTGTCTTGATGGATGTGAACCTGAACCAAACGGATGATGAAGGCTGATGTTACGACGATGATGATGTTATTACTATGCTACGTACATCGTCAAGCAATCTGCTGATAAATTGATCCTGATAAAGCTAATGAGCGACTTCTGTAAATGTTTGCGGCATTTAAGTCAGACGTTGAACAGTCTGGACTTTTGTTCAGTTCTGTTCATTTTCTGTCTTAGTTCCTAAACATTTAAGTTTACTCATAACAAGAAGACGTTTAAAGAAGCCACCTTAGCCTGCAGTAAGCTTACACACTTACAGACTTTTCATGGACTAAATAAACAGCAAGTTAACTTAAAAGGGAAAAAAACTGAGTGGTAACACTGCATCAACATTTACACGTGTATATAAAAGATTTTTAAAGAACCAACCTTAAAATGAGCCGTGTTCAACTGCATCTGCTTCTCTATGTCCTGTTCCGATGGTTCACCACAAAACACCAACTACAAGACAGAAAGGAAGAGTCACTGCTGCTGCAAGCGGCTGCAAATGAATCACAGGGAATGCAACCCATCTAAATGATTAAATATAAAACAGATTTTTATACATTTAATCTGTAAGATTATACGATCAGGTAACTTTAGCTAGAAGTACAGAGAAGATTCAAAGCTCATCAACTATTTACAATTAACTGTATTTCAGCATAAGTGACATTTTCACTCTACTCATCAAAGCAGAATGATATAAATTTATGAACGGCAAAAGTGTGTGAACTCTAAAGAAAGCATTTAATTAAAAGGTTAGAGTCAAGAGTTTTCAGTCTCTTAGGTGATGATACCCTCTTTTATATTACAAAAACATTCATCAAAATCTGATCTTTAAAACACGTTTGGAAATTTTTCATGGTTTGAGCAAAAGAGCTTGTTTGTTTAAGGGACTTAGGAAAACAGCTGATGATGCTCATCGGGCTGGAAAAGTGCAGTGAGGCTGACAGCAGATCCAGGTGACCTTGTTTTTATGTCACGCTGCTGTAAAAAGGTCACATGATCCCATCATGCCGTCTCTGCCCTCTTACACGTGCACAGCATTGGAAGCAACATACAAACTAATTTATTTAAAAAATACCTGATTGCTTAAAAATCCTGTAAAGTTGACCAGCAAGTTATTGAGTGTCGAAACTGTTACCAGTGGGCCTGATGAAGGAGAAGCTCCTACCTCTGAACACAGACAGGCTGGTGTTAGCATCAGACTCAGATTTAACTCTCCTTCCATCCTTCTGTACGTTTTATGACAGAAGTGAAGAGAAGCTTTCTAGCAGAGTCTCATAGTTTACCAAGTAGGCAGCGTGTAAAGGCAGAGACCTTATGCTTGGGACTGTGATCATGTTGGTACGATCAGATCAGGTGACATTTTCACACCATAAAAGAAAACTAGGTCACCTGCAGCTGCTGTCACCTTCACTGGACAGTTCAAATGTGAAACTCTCCACTGTTAGTTTGACATCTATGGGCCAAAACCGGTGATACAGTGGTTTAAATTTGATAAGAATATCTGTAACTAAAAAAAAAAAATCATTTTAATCTGTAAAGTGGTTCATATTGGAAAATTTTTCAGTGTAATACTAGAGGAAACGTGAGTTTAAGAGCTGTGGATGTAGAGTACCTGTATGATGTCAGCCAGTTTCTGCAGTCCACTGGTGTTGAGGAATATTCCAGGCTCTGATGAGAAATCATTTTACACAACTAATTTGTTATTTCTACAAACAACTACACATGTATGGTCTTTATGTTAAAGAAGACATAGTAGGTCTGATTTTATAAGGTGACACAAATACTTTAAAGTCTTAGTCAAATGTCTGTGACCCAGCTTGGTGAATTACCAGAGAACAGTACCACAGATCCGTTTTCCACCATAAACTTGCAGCTCTTTTCACAGCAACTGACTTTAGGGGTAGAAGGAAACGCCCATCTCTTCTACCATATTACCACATAAGAGAGCACAGAGTCACTAGACTGAGCTCATGCTAGCACACACCAAACTGAGAAAATTATTCGAGTGGAATTTTAATGCATAATACATAAAACCTCATCTCAGGTTGTTGTTAACTGACCCAGAGGGGTAATACACGAAGCAGGATTAAGGGAAAGTCTCAATTATTTTGAAGAGTCTGGCTCATCAAAGTGGGAGTTACGTTCCATCATTGTGGCTTAAATCCTTGGATCTCCTCCATCTTCTGTTATTACAGAAGATGGAGAAATTTTAAATCATAACTTATTATGATCATGCACTACCACTCAAAAACTTGGGATCACTTTCCATTTATCACACCATCCAGCCCAGGCTGCTGGAGGACAAGCTACAGCTAGCTGGGGTGGACCATCACCTCACTACATTGATTTTTGACTCCGGGTTCTGAGTCGGATCAGCTTCTCTGCAGCACCGGTGCTCTGGAGGTAACGGTTCTGGCTCCTTTCCTGTTCACCCTCTACACTGCAGACTTTTCATGCAATACACCATCATGTCATCACCAGCAGTTCTCTAACAACTCTGCTGTTGTTGGCCTCGCCACAGATGGGGACAACAGAGAGTACAGAGGACCTATTCAGGACTTTGTGGACGGGTGCCTGCAGAACAACCTCCAGATCAATGCCAGTGAGACCAAGGGGCTGGTTGTGGATTTCCGCAGGAGAAGCCATCTCCACCTGCACCGGTGAGCATCCAGGGAACGGACACTGACACTGGCGCAGAGGGGGCGGGTTGGGATACACAGGCAGAAATGATTGACAGACAGCAGCTCAGCAGCCACTAGCAAGATGGAAAGCTAGATTAACAAAGCAGCTATGCCAAAGAGCGTCCTTGAGGTGGAAGACTTTCCTCTCCTGAATCCCTTCAGCTATACATGAACAAGGTGGTCCTTGTTAAAACACCACAGATTGAAAGGCTAAAGTAAGAAATGAGCAGGTGGGAAAAGTAGAAGAGAGAAAAAGTAAACAAACAAAAACTTCATCACACATTGGCTGGATTAACCCCGGGCTTTACTGTTTCTCATTTACGTTACGTGTCTAATAGGGAGACATTTTAACAATATCTACTAGTTGCTGCATTCAAAAACAAACGGAAACTTAAAAATTTCAACTTATAAATTTTTACTTTTTGTTACGTTTATCAACTAGCTCATTGCTTTGTTAACTTTACAACTACTAGCTGGAATCTGCTGGTAAAGCGCTTCAAATTCTAGCTTCTGAGATGCAGTGAACGCAGCATGATCTGAAGCGGAAGATTTGGGAAGATAAAAGTTTAGGCGGCTGGATAATTTCACGATGAGTTGCTATTGTGATGCAACATAACCCTGAAAGTCTGAACAACCCACTAAAAACCAGATTTTCTAACCTAGGCTTCCCTGAAACAACATAACAGGGATGCATTATCTTACAGTTTTTGACGTGGTAGTCATAGAAAGACGAGATCATGCTCTCAAGCACATTTCTCCCCCCCCATACTAACTCCCTTTATAGCTAGCAGAGCCTAAACCAGGTGATATAAAACCAAAGAAATGTAAAAAAAAAGAAAAAAAAAAGAAGAAATCGAGTCATACTGACGTCCTGCCAAATATCCAATGATCTGCTCCAGAGCCTCAGAGACTGCCGTCTTGGTCTTATAGGTCAGGCTAGCTCTCTTCAGCAGGTCATAGATGAAGCTGGAACAAATGACAGAAAACAGAGGAGCCAGTTTTCAAAGTCAACATTGACTTGTGTGGCTGTGCACATAACAGGAACCATCAGGTGGTCTGCATGCTACTTTAATTAGCAGAGATACTGATTGGTCATTTCAGCTTAAAACAGCTGGTTCCTGCCACCAGCTCATTAATAAATGCATCTCCAGATGTTACTTTATGACCGAACAGAAAGGTGTTGAAATCCATGACAAACATGTGCACAGTATCCACGAACACGATGTCACCTACATTCCGGGTTTTGTGATGCCTTTATCATGTGGAACATCGTAGGAGTCGATAGCAGCTTCCAGATCCAACAGGATTTCTGTCAAAGCAAAGTGTTTTCATGAAACAACCACAGCTGGCTCTAAAATAAGATTAATAGCAGATTTAGTTAAAGAATACTTACGTTTGATTTTAGCAATCTCAGGAATCTCTATTTTCAAACCTTAAACAAAGTTTATTGGATGATGTTAAAAAATTGTACATTTTATTTTTAGTATTAAGATGTGTCGGGTTGAGTTAGTAGAGCGGTCTGACCAGAGCTGAGGGATTCTACATTGATATCCTCAGTAACGGAGTCTCTTTGGTTGGCGTCTTTAGCCTGTTCCACCAGCAGCCTGTCCACAGCAGTAATGGCGGAGGCCACATCATAAGGAGTCAGATCAAATGATGTTGATTCCTCACAAGTCTTCTCCTGCAGACAGCAGAAGGATCATGTGGAGAAATGTTCTGCATGCCACGATAACTCTGCCTGGCATGTTTTATACATCACTGCATCCTGTTTATATTTACATTTTACACAACATCACAACCTTTTTTGACATCGAGTTTGTACAATCAACAAAAGGCTCCATGTGTGGGTCCACAATGGTGCAGCTATAACATGCACACACTTTATCAGATCCACCTGTTCAACTGCTCGTCAACACAAATATCTAATCACCCAATCAAATGGAAGCAACTCAATGAATGTAGTCATGTAGACGTAGTGAAGACGACTTGCTGAAGTTCAAACTGAGCATCAGAATGTGGAAGAAAGAGGATTTAAGAGACTTTGAACGTGGCATGGTTGTTGGTCTGAGTATGTACTGGGAGTTTCACACACAACCATCTCCAGGGTTTCCAGAGAATGTTCTGAAGAAGAGAAAATATCCAGCGAGCAGCAGTTTGTCTGGACCAGGATGTCTGGTTGATGTCAGAGGTCAGAGGAGAATGGACAGACTGGTTGGAGATGATAGAAAGACAACAGGAAGTCCAATCAGCACTGGTTCCAACCAAGAGCTGCAGAACAGCATCTCTGAACACACAACACGTCCAGCCTTGAAGCAGATTAACTACAGCAGCAGAAGACACACCGGGTGCCTCCTGCCAGCTAAGAACAGGAAACTGAGGCTACAATTCACACACCCTCACCAACACTGGACAATAGAAGATGGAGAAACGTTGCTGGTCTGATGAGTCTCCATTTCAGCTCCACATTCAGATGCTCGGCTCAGAATCTGCTGGAAACATCATGAAAACATGGAACCATCCTGCCTTGGATCAACGCTTCAGGCTGCTGCTGGTGTAATGGTGGGGGGAGATTTTCTTGGCCCACGTTGGACCCCTTCGTACCAACGTGGCCTGGTTTAACCAGCACAGCCTACCTGAGTATTGTTGCTGACCATGTTCATCCCTTTATGACCACAGTGGAGCATCTTCTGATGCTACTTCCAGCAGGATAATGCACCATGTCACAAAGCTCAGATCATCTCCACCTGCTTTCTATGACAATGAGTTCTCTGGACTCCAACGGCCTCCACAGCCACCAGATCTCAGTCCAGTAGAGCAGCTTTGGGATGTGGTGGAACGGGAGATTCTCATCATGGATGCAGCCGACAAACCTGCAGCAACTGTGTGATGCTGTCATGTCAATATGGAGAAAACCTGAGGAAGGTTTCCACTAACAGCTCATACAATTGCTGCAGTGACGCAATAATGTGACCGTATGGACACACTACACCAGGGCTACTCAATTCGGTCCTACGAGTGCCGCAATCCAGCAGGTTTTCCATGTATCCCTGCACCAACACACCTGAGTCAAATTAGGTGGCTCTAACAGCCAATCAGGTTCTACACAATGACTCATTAATTTGACTCAGGTGTGTTGGTGCAGGGATACATGGAAAACCTGCTGGGATGCGGCCTTCGTAGGACCGAATTGAGTAGCCCTGCACTACACCAACACATGGTACCTGCTCAGCAAATTTAACACAACTCCTTCCGTCACAGTTAGAATAGCTGAAAGTCTGGGCTTCCATCTTTTCAGATACTCTGAATTAAAATGAGGTTTGGGAAAAGCTCAGTGAACTGGTCAGGAGCAGCTTTAACGGCAGCTTTTTCAGACTTTTCAGAGCTACACTGATGCAGCAATCTTACCACATTGTGAGCTTCATCAAAGATGACCACAGCCCCGCTCAGCTCAATGCTGTGTGCCCTACGGCTCTGTGGAGCAAAGGAAGAGAGCAGAACGTCAGATTTTATCATAATATCCAACTGATCCTTTAAGTTTAGAGAAACCTTTAGGTTTTCTAACATGAGCTCAGCCACCTGCCCCTCTGAGTTAGCTCACCTTTGGATCCAGCAGGTAGTTGTATGGCATAAAAATGATATCTGCTTGTTGTTTTAGGGAACGGGAGAGGTAGTACGGACAGACCCTGTAGAGAAATATCCAATCAGCATGAGAACAGTTACGTAACTCTGGCTTTCCAAACCCAAACCAGACAAAAACAAATTCACTTTAATTCTGTATGATTCAAAGTTCTCAACCAAAAACTTTTTTCTCATTAAGCTCATTTGTTTTGTTTTTTTCTCATTCACACAACTTTAGGACAGAAGATTGAAGAGAACAAATTTTATTTATTTTTTATGAACTGGTTTGTATGAATAGTTATAAATTAGACTAATGATGATTTGTTTTAATTGGGTGACAATGATTTGAACTGATTATGTATGTGAAGTGAAATCATGTGTAAATATGAATATTCATGTTCAACCTCTGTTTGTTGCCGAATTTCACCAAATCCTCAACATCAAGGATGGAATTCACCAAGTCTTTATCAGTGCTTTTCTCTAAAGAAAAGAACAAACAGGGAAAAAATGCAGGTGAAAAACATTTGATGTACTACGGCTTGTTGTCCGTTTAACTGATAAAGACTGTATGTAGGTAAAGTTTTAGTTACCTTCGACGTTGTTGTAGTAGACACATGACCTGGTGGAAACTTTTCCTCTGCACATGTGGACCTGAAAAAGTCCACAAAATCCACAGATTACTGAAATACATGCAGACTTCCAGCAGTGTGTTCACAGAGCAGTGTTTCTGCTGGTTTTACAATCAGTTGCAGCATGAAGACAAAAAAAAAAAAAAAAAAAAAAAAAAAAGAGGAAAATATTTTAAAAAGCTTTTTGGTACACGGTCCAAAACTTTTTACAGGACGCTACCACCGCAACAACCTTAAAAACGATTCATATTACAGCTCACCTTGATGTGGTTGCTCTCCTGACGCATGACTTCCTGGTTGATGCACAGCTGCTCTCTGGACCCCAGCACACACACCTTTGGTCTGACTCAGCAGAGACAGGGCAACATGGGGGTTGTAATGATGTTAGAAGTTCCCCAGATGAGAACTCATAGTTCAGCTTATTCAGACTGTGCATCAGAGGTCAACAAGGTAAACTAAGCTCACGCAGTTACAGTAAGCTCACTTTAAATGTAGTTAAGATACAGAAGCTCAGTAAATGAAAACTGAAAACAGTTTGATTACGAAAATGAGGTCAAACTGAGCCGTGCCTTAAACATGCCATTCCATCTTCCCTATTTAAGGTGTAAAACTGAACAAAGATGATCTTCCTTTCTTTTTATTTTTCATCCATCTTAATTAACATATGTTTAAAAAAGAGAGAAATGAAAAAGTTTACCTGTATGAAGTGTTCTTTAACTCATTGATGACTTGAGCGAGCTGAGAGTGTGTCCTGGATGCATATATGATCTTGGGAACATCAGTGTAGTAAACTGGAGGATGACAAGCACAGACACTGTAGATATTGCAGGGTTACGTTTCTAGTCTAGGAACCTGTAAAAGTCTCTGTTCTAGTGGTGCAGGAGGTTTTATTGTGCTGAAAACAATCATATTTAGCATCACTAAGAACCTGACTGGATCTTTAAGTGTTTTTGTTGCTTATATTCAGCACAAAGACTCAGTGGGTAATGGTGATCGATGAGACTGATCGAACATACTTGGTTTGTCCCCGTCAGTGGCGGCGGTCCCCCAGGACGCGAGTGGTGTGTTTGAAAACATCTCCTCCCCGTGCAGCTTCTCTGCAATCTTGCGAGCAGAGATTGTGTCCCTGAAGTGCTCCCTCCAGGCCAGAGTAGCACACAGCAGGCACAGGGTTTTACCGGTTCCTGTAGGACTCTCCAGAACCCCGTTCACTTTCTGGAACAAACAAATATCCACCATTTCAGCCTTTGCACACTGGTTGTTCAGTTGTAGTCATGCTCTAACATTTTCATGGGAGTAAACACTTGGAAATTCTTGAAACAGGTATTTAATGTGATGTATAAACATGTTTGACATTTATCATTGAAATATGACAGATAAATAAATTAATGATGGAATAAATTAATAAACAGAAAAATATCAAGAGTTTTCCACTAGTGAAAAACCAGAGGAGCATATAAAAAAGGTGAATAAATCATCCTGCAATAATTCTGCATGCACAAAATGCTTTTACAAATGTAACATTTCCAGAGATCTTATGAAGAAAGGTGGAAAACACCTGCTGCACAGGACATTGTAGATTGCCAACCAGAGCATATCGGGCTATAATGGAGGGTGTCAGCCTCTCCGGCTTATTTTTTTGACAGGGAGTGTGCAAATATTCAACTAGTGTCTTTATGGAGCTTGCAACCAAAAAAGGAGAAAATATAACCACTAAGGGACAGCTCTAGAAGTTGCCAGTTATTGGTTGCATTCTTTTTCTTTTCTCTCTTTCTTTACCAAAACCTTCAATCTAAAAAAGTACAGACAGACATCAATGGTTCATGCACTGTCTCTAACAGAGCTGTTCAACTCTGGTCCTCAAGGGCCAATGTCCTGCAGGTTTTAGATGTTTTCCTGCTTCAATACATCTGATTCAAATGGCTGATTGTCCATAACTTAACAGGCTGATTGATCCATTTGAGTCAGGCATGTTGTTACAGGGAAACATCTAAAATCTGCAGGACAGTGGCCCTTGAGGACCAGATTTGGTGATCCCTGTTTTGAACGTTTGCTTGCTACAACACACCTGACTAAAAATAATGGGTTATTGTACAAAACTTTACAACAAACTATCGGCTTCATTTAATTTAACTGCCTTCTTAGGCAGCACCAGATCAGATAGCTCATGGGGTCTAAGGGTTGAATATTCGGTTAGTATTAATGTTTATACCTGTAGGAACTCACCTGTTTTACACATTGAATAACTTTGCTCATGTAGTCCCTCTGACAGTCATATGGAGGGAAGGGGAAGTTTATCTTCACTCCATCCAGGTTCAGCTCAGGCATTGTGTCCCTGTTGTTAACTGAAGCATCAACAGCTAGCTAATGACGCGAACCGAGTAAATTCTTGTCGGACAGCTTTAAATTGCTGAAAATAGTTGCCGGTAGTTAAGTTAGCGATTAATTCTGAGAACGTTAACTACTCTAGGAACTAGTTAACACAGGGTCAATTTGAAACAACTTCACTGATGTGTAAACACATCCTAAATACATAACGCTTCGCGCCAGCTTTCGGCTTCCAGTCTACTGCTCATGCGCAGTATGACGCCACACCTGCTGCGTTCAAGTGTTCCCAAATTTATGAAAACATCAAACGTTTAGATTTTCTCAGCATTAGCGGTTGAAAATGTTTCGCATATTACTCAGTTGCATTGCCAAAAACGGGACTTGTGTAGTTTTTTTGTTTTATAGATGGCCACTTTAATTCAGTTTACATATATTTGTCAGTGTAATAATTTGCTGTTTAAATAATCAAATGCTTGAAATGACAGTTTATAAAGGGCAACAAATAAGAGCAGAACAACCTTAGTAGAGTTTAGAAGACGAATGAAGCAACTGAAGTTCATTCTTGTTTTAAAAAAAATGATATTATATATTAAGTCCTGTAAAATAAAGGTAATGTTTTTTCATTCTAAGGTTTTATAGGCTATATCAAGAAATAATTAAAGATTCCTCCTCTCATCTTAAAATGAGCTTAACATAATCTCAAATGAAAACCAGTTCATATGTAACAGTCATTATTACCAAACAAAAACTTAAGACAAGTTGCTGAATGTAACATGATTCAGAGGCTTGTAGAAGCTCCTTTATCAGCAGTAAGTGAGGTAATGTGTTTTTTTTTTCTGTGACCTTTTTAAGCTCCCTTAAGGTTGTGGAGGAATTTTGGTCCACTCTTCTTCACAATGTTGCTTCTCTTCAGTGATGTTTGCCACATTTGTTTCTGCACAGGTCTCTGAAGGTCTCACCACAGCATTTCAATCAGGCTGAGGTCTGTACATTGGACCATGTCAATACCTTGATTTCGTTTCTTTTTCAGATATTTGGTGGTGGATTTGCAGCTGTGTTGAGGATCATTGTCCCGTTGAATATGACTAATATATGGTATCCAGAAGAATTCATATTCCACTCAATGACTGCAAGGTGTCCAGGTCCAGTAGCTGCAGGACAAGGTTAGATCATCATCCCTCCACCATCATGCTTGTTCAGTCTCTTTTCTAATTGTACTGCCATGTACTTGAACACTAAACATGCTAACTGTAGATCCTTTGACTTTTCCGTTTCCTTGCCAGATGATTTTAGTCAAAGAAATTTTTTAATTTACAGTAGTTAAATTCACTCATATATTCGTTATAAAATGATTCTTTGACTACATCTGTTTTACTTTCCCTAATGGAAAATCTGAAGTGTCATTTGTATATGAAGGTTTTGCATTTTCACAGCATTCATAGGATTTTGTCTGTGCTTTTATGTTTAATAGGAAAAAAAGAAATTGTCCACAAATAATAATTACAGAATCCAACAATCGCATTATTTATTCTATCATAGTGAAATACAATAATTAGTAAATACAGTAGGTCTGTACTGGGGATATTAGTCATCTCCAGCTGTGGGCAGAATGATCTTGCTCGTGTCGTAGTAATTCTCTGCTATGAGCGGCAGACCCTCCTTTTCTCTTTCCTGGATGAGCTGCTCTGCCTCCCTTCTGGCCCACTTTCGCATTCTGAAACAGACAGAAAATACAAACCGACTGAGGAGAGAAACTTTACAGACTACATGCTCATAACTGTTAATGATAAATTCCTGCTTAACTGCCAACTCTGGAAACATTTCATCATGACAACAAAAAGGTGATTAAATCTGGTATAAAGTGTCAGATGACTCCGGGCATCACAGGGACTCTTACATCTCATTTCCCTGCTTTATATGTAAATAATGATGTAGCAGTCAGCTGTGCTGGACCACATGAGAAGTTCATTCTGTTTTATACAAACTTCTGAATTACCCTGATTATTGTAGATTAAGATGGAAATATGTCAAGGATCAAAGGGTTCATATCTAAGAGTGATAAAGTAAAGCTTTTCCATGCCTTTACCTTCAGCAGACTTGATTACTGAAACACCATAATTATGGGTCTGGCTAAAAGATCTATGAGATGCTGCAGCTGATGCAGGACGCTGCTCCTGGATTGTATCAGCTCAGTTCTGAGGTCTGTACACTGGCTCCATGACCATCCAACAGCTGGTTTTAAAATATTATTGTTGTTTTGAGCGGTTGGATCATTGGCCAGATATCCAAACACAGAGATGGTTTGAAAACATGACTGAAGTCACTGACATGACCGAGGGTTGAGGGTCTGTAGGGGTGGTTAACTAGCCAGGATGATCATTCACTGGTAAAATTTTGATTCATGACCATTACTTTGTTATTATTTGTCATTAGATTTAACTATATTTTCCCAGAGGATTTGGCTGTGTGTGTTTTTCTTCATCAATCTGCTTCTACTTCACAATTATCATGTGCTGGTTTTAGGTTAGTTGGGACAAACAGACCTAAAGTAACATTTGGACCAATGGCAACTGAAAAAGTTCAGCATTATTATCAGGTTAAGTGGAGAAAGGATGAAGAATTGAGAGCTCACCCATGGTCTGGTAAATAGTGGATAAACGCTCCTCCAATAACAAGAGTCACAGAGATGCCAAGGAAGAAGCCCACCTTCATGTTCCACTCATCCTGTACTGGATCGCTGGAGAAGCCGTGGTAATCCGGATTCTAACAAAACATAAAGTTTAGATGTATTTTCAGTGGAGACAGGACAGGAAAATTCTAGCTGAAAAATACTGAATCAAAATACACAACACAAACCGCTCCATTGCTGAAAAAATTTGATTTGATGACAGTAGAGTTAAAGTATTCCTATGAGGATTTGTAATACACCAAAGAACAAACCTCTGTTCATTACAACATTAGACAACTGTTGCTATAAAAATAATCCCTTTGTGAGTTAAAATGGATCAACTATAACTAATAATTGAATCTTTAAGTCTGAATATAAAGTAGTCTTGCCAAAGAAAACCCTGCGGTTGGTTGGTAAATCAGTGAGTTCCTGAACAAAGACAGAGCTCAGTTTCTGAAGATTAACTGGAGTTTGGACAAAAGCAACAGCTTTGTTGAAAGCTTTGTGTCACACCAATGTCACAGGTTTTCACCTCGTCAGCTTCAGTAGCTTCCAGTGTTTGATTTTTCTCTGTGACAAATTTAAGTAGGAAAACTCCCAATTGCTGCTGCACTTTTTAATCCATTATTTACAATAAGTTTTATTTCTCACATTTAAACCAACAACAAAACTTATTTGGAAAAAGTATTTAAGGAAATATCCTACCAAATGAACTCATCACATTATTTCACACAGTTGTGGTTTTGTTGTGATTTTCTAATGAAGTTAGACATTTCTTAGCTTTAGATTCACTGCCTCTAAGCAGCAAAGTTTGTGGTTGCATCTATGTTTACCATGACCAGACGCTTCAACCAGTTATTTTCATTTCTTATTTCTGGCTTTGTCCCAATTTTACATAATCTATATTCTTTCAAGTTTAGTATAAAATGATAAATACCACCCCTTTAACGAGCATGACAAATATGCGGCTTTAAACATTTGTAGTTAGAACAAACAGGAACCAAACCTGCAAAACGAAGACAGTTAGCTGAAGCAGCTAACGAGATCCAACTCCTATTTTAATTTAGCTGGATTATTTCCACTGTCAGGTAACCTCACGTGATTTTGTAAAGTTAAAGTAAATGCTTGCTAAGACTAACGCTACAATGTTGTGATGGAGTATCATGGAGCAGATCTCACCTTGACATACGGGCTGACCTCACCGTGTCCTGACTTATCAGCGGCGGGGTGCAGCTCCGTCACAGCCGTCGAACCGGTGGCACTGGACGGTTTCGACTGAGAGACAAACCGGGCTGGTGGCACAGAGAGTGAGCGAGGCAAAACGAGCCCGAAACGTGAAAGTCGGGACAACATTTTGCCTGTCTGTAAAGAACACTGTTGATCCGGAACCGGAAACAGGAACTCTTCTTCTGTTAGTTTAATTGCAGTGAGCTGAAACATTACCGCCCCCACGAGGTGGCCGGTGGCAACGCACGCTGAAGCAGAGGTGAAGACTAAAGATAAGATAAGATAAGATAAGATAAGATAAGATAAGATAAGATAAGATAAGATAAGATAAGATGGCTTTTTATTTGTTATTCATGTGGGAAATTCAAGGTGTTACAGCAGCAACTTAAAAATGTTAAACCGATTCTTTTATTGGTAGCTCGAGAACAAAAAACGAGAGGATCTCTTCAAATTCAGAAAAGATTTATTCTAAATTGGGTCACAGGTAAAGCAATGCAGCGCTGGGCTCAGAGGACAGATCATACCCTCTGGGCCCAGAGCACTGGATGGGATCACATTTTATCTTTGTAAAAGGTCAGTTATTGTGACGCGAGCAGACCACACACTGCTCACGCTATAGATTAGGATGTGCTGTTCATTGTGTGTGAATGTTGAATTCAGGTGTGTATTTAATGAAACAGACCTGCCTGATAGCTGATGCTTCTTAATCACATCTGGTTCTTGCTTATCTGTCACTATGTACATGATGTTCTAGCTGAAGGACACTCTGAGCCAGATGAGTTCAATTAAAACACAAGCTTTAAATATTCATAGCAGAACTAAAACAGTTCAGAATGTAACCAGGTATTACAAAAGTAAAAATGTTAAAATTAACAACAGTATATTAGCATTATAGCAATTAAAAATGAAAGAATGTTTGTACACATGTTAATGACAATGACTATTGTATATTTTGTTTACACTGTTTATTCGTACTATTGTACAAACATCATTGTCCTGCTTTTTCTTCCTTTCTTTATGTAAAATGATTACATAATGTTTTTAGCCCTTATAAGGGCCGATCAGACTTGTATAGAGAGATGAACCCTCCTCAGAGCTCAAACCTCAACATTTTAAAATGTCCTGGTATATACACTGCTCAAAAAATTAAATGGAAAACTAAAATAACACATCCTAGATCTGAATGAATTAAATATTCGTATTAAACACTTTGTTCTTTACATAGTTGAATGTGCTGACAACAAAATCACACAAAAATTTTCAATGGAAATCAAATTTATTAACCCTTGGAGGTCTGGATTTGGAGTCACACTCAAGATTAAAGTGGAAAAACACACTACAGGCTGATCCAACTTTGATGTAATGTCCTTAAAGGTCCCATATTATGCAAAATTCACTTTTTAATGGTTTTGGAACAGTCATACTGGTCCCCCCGCATGTGTAGGAGACCCGTAAGTGTGAAACTCTTTCAGGCGCTCTCTCTCCCCCCTGCTCCACCTCTAGGGAAGTAAGCGCTGAATTGAGCGAGTTTGAAAGCGTGTACGTTATGACGTCATAAGGGACAATAACCACTCCCCACAGAGCGATGGACCCGTCTACCGGCTCTCAAAGCCCGCCCTCTAAAAATCACCTAGCGCCCAGTGTTTATCCTTTTCGGCAACCCTCGTTAGCGGACATGGCTAAGCGACAGAAGCACTGTTCTGTTTGTGGCTGCATAAATGAACACGAAAACGTTTTTTTACTTCCATCCACTGAACCCACGAGGACTGAGTGGATTAATTTTATTTTTGGAGGAAATGTACCCGGAAAACTTCCAAAGGTTTTGCATGTCTGTGGCCAGCATTTCAAAGAGGACTGTTTCCACAACATGGGGGCATGGAAAGCAGGCTTCGCCAACCGTTTGAAGCTGAAGCCAGGTTCAATACCAACTGTCCGTGACACAGCTGGAGAGGTAAGAGCTGGCAGTTATTTTATCGTTTCGGCCTTATTAGTCTGATAGCTTGAAAATATATTAGCACTGTTGTAAATGTAGCCAAGTCACTGTTTCTACTGTTTGTATCCGGTGCCATTGTGCATCAGATTGATGAGCGTAGCTAGCTGTGTTCTCCGTGCGTCGCGGTTTGGGTCGGTAATGGGGGCTTCAGGAATGGGTTCCGGTGTTCCGGCGTTTGTTTATCCTTCACTACGCTGTAATCAGCGTCTAGTTACCGCTAAGGCCTAACCTGTCAATCACCTCATGACGGGCGATGCGATGGGCGGAGCCAACAGCTGAGCTGCTCCACCAGGGTTCCGCCCACCATAAACGGCACATTTCTGAAGCTGCTAAAAAGAGGGAGGTGAAGAGAAGCCGCTGCACTCAAACTGAGGGTCGATTTGTCCATACCATGGCGGAAATATTTCATTTAGATATTAATGAATGGTCTCAGATTGGGAATAAAGTGTATAATATGGGACCTTTAAAACAAGTCAAAATGAGGCTCAGTAGTGTGTGTGGCCTCCACATGCCTGTATGACCCCCCTACAACACCTGGGCATGCTCCTGATGAGGTGGCGGATGGTCTCCTGAGGGATCTCCTCAGTAATTAAAGGGAGTCAGGCTACCTCTGGCGACTACATGGAGGGCTATGCGGCCCTCCCAAAGAAATGCCACCCCACACCATTACTGACGCACTGCCAAACCGGTCATGCTGGAGGACGTTGCAGGCAGCAGAACGTTCTCCACGGCGTCTCCAGACTCTGTCACGTCTGTCACATGTGCTCAGTGTGAACCTGCTTTCATCTGTGAAGAGCACAGGGCGCCAGAGGCCAAGTTGCCAATCTTGGTGTTCTCTGGCAAAGCACAACCCCCACCTGTGGACGTCGGCCCTCATACCACCTTCATGGAGTCTGTTTCTGACCGTTTGAGCAGACACATGCACATTTGTGGCCTGCTGGAGGTCATGTTGCAGGGCTCTGGCAGTGCTCCTCCTTTTCCTCCTTGCACAAAGGTGGAGGTAGCGTCCTGCTGGTGTTGCCCCTCCTGCAGCCTCCTCCACATCTCCTGATGTACTGGCCTGTCTCCTGGTAGCGGCTCCATGCTCTGGACTCTACGCTGACAGACACAGCAAACCTTCTTGCCACAGCTTGCATTATCCTGGATGAGCTGCACTACCTGAGCCACTTGTGTGGGTTGTAGACTCCGTCTCATGCTACCACTAGAGCGAAAGCACCGCCAGCATTCAAAAGTGACCAAAACATCATCCAGAAAGCAGGAACTGAGAAGTGGTCTGTGGTCACCACCTGCAGAACCGCTCCTTTTTGATTGTCAATCAAAATGTTGCTTCTTAAATGGACAGTTTAATTTCACAGAAGTGTGATTGTCTTGGAGTTACATTGTGTTAAGTGTTCCCTTTATTTTTTTGAGCAGTATGTATATATGTATATATATATATATATATATATACTACCGTTCAAAAGTTTGGGGTCACTTTGCAATGGGATTCAATCGGGAAGTGACCCCAAACTTTTGAACGGAAGTGTGTATATATATGTATATATATATACATATATATATATATGTATGTATATATATATATACATATATATATATATATATACATACATACATATACGGGTTGGCTTAAGATGCTTCCACAGTTCTGTGTGTAAAGAAAGGAATGAGTGAAACTACAAAAAGAAACAAAATATTAGATAACATAAAGAATATTATTATAACATTCTGTTTTATATAATGGTTTATTTATATCCTTTTCTCTTCTTGTTTAACAGCTGCTGTTTTTCTAAGTTAAAGGTGATTTTGAAATGTAAAAGAAAAAAAGCCCAAAAAGAAAACATGCTTGTAATTTCTCTATTTCAGTGCCTAGATATTCTCACATTTATTATCTTATTAATTTGTCATATTTCTATATTACTTTTATTAATTTTTTTTATATATCCACATTGTTTCTTATACTTTTCAAAATGTAATCATTTTGTGGAGCTCACTGGGCGAAGTTTATGGTGTCAGTCTGCTTCTAAAAACATTTGTTATCCTACTTGTTTCTCCACTGTAGTTTTACACTGTGTAATGTAATTGCCTTGCATGCCTAGTGTAGCAGTATTTATTGGATATTTGGGGCTATTCGATAACTCAGGTGGGCAAACTGTAGCTAAACTGTGGCTGAGACTCTTTACTGTGGGATTATTATTAACATCAAATTAAAATGAAGCAACGACACAGTGAGGTCAGACCTCTGATATTTAATATGCTTGTCAATCAATATATGTATTAAGTTTTTACTCGACAACAATAAAAATCAGCATCTCAAATATTTGTTTCATGTATTTATCAGTTCACAAACCCAACATCTTTCATCCAGTCAGTTGCATTGATTATTTATTTGTGTCCAATATACAATCAATAACATTGTTGTGTTGTATGATTTCAAAGTTAAAAATTTGTGCACATACATAATTTTATGATAAATCAGTTTTAAACAAATGCACAGATCCTAATCCAGCCAGTCCACGTACTATGAAGCTGTTAAAAACGAGGCTCAGCAGGATGTCAGAGTGGTATCCATGACAACCAAGATGTTCCCAATGACGTGAATTATTTAAGATTCCCCTAAAACACAACCAAAGTAATTTTATATTGGGATAAACTTCAGGAGTTTCCTGCCAGAGTAAACAGGCCGCTAGCTCAAAAGATGATGATGACAAACACACACACAAACACACCGTCTTTCTAACTTTGTTCAGCTGCTTCGTAAATTATCCCACATGGCAAACAAAAAGCTGGGAGGAAGTTTGGGGATTAATGTGCACCCCTTCTGTACCACTTACTTCATACATGAGTAGGATTACAAAGCAAGCATGCAGAAGTGCAGTTAATCAGGAGGAAGCTGGAGTGCCCAGATCACTCTCGCTTCCTAGATTTGGAATCAAAATCCTTTGCTTGTCCAACCTCACTCATTATGCATCAGCCTCATTTCAAGTCTAAACACTCGGTCACTTCTTACAGCAGCAAAACACAAAGAAAAGCATCGAAACAAAAGCTGTGAATTAAGCCCATGAATAGACTGCTCCTGGGAAAGCTAGGAAGCGAACAACTAATAGTAATATATGCCGACTAATCAGTTTCCTGCTGTTTCAACAGAACCTGCATGAGAACGACGAGGATTGCTCTAGGCCTGGCTTAGCTGAACCATGCTGGAAGAACAGAACCAGGAGGTGCATCTCTTGGATCCTTTCTGCCATGCTACAGCCATCAGTTCAGTCCAAACCGCTGAGCAAATGCAAGAGTCTGAGGCATGTTAACATTTTCAGAAAATCAATTAAACAAAAAGAAAAATATAAAACCATAAGACATATTTATGAATTTTCAAACATGTGAACATCCATTCCAGTTATGCTAAAGGAAAATCCCTTCACTATAGTTTGATCAATAGCAGGTCCACATCCTGGCTAATCTCTTTTAAATATACCCTGTACATGCGTCTAAGGATGCCTCAGAGCTACTTCGACCGTCTTTGTCCCATTTTCCATGTTTACCTGCAAAGACAAGATTATCTCTCTGTTCTGTTGTCATTAAATTACAGAATAAAGACTTTAACAGGAAGAAAAAAGGTTGGGGGATGACACGGTGTGAATGCAGGTTGGTATCTAAAGCAAATCTGATGCAGCTATGATTCTGATAAACAAGATTCTGTAAAAACTATGAATCCAAATTTAATTAAACATAGTTAAGAGTTGGAGCGTGTGCAGAAGAGGGAACCAAGAAAGTTCAGTTCAGTTTGTTAACAGGACTGGTGAAAAAATACTGATTTATTATGGATTTGATTATTTTACTAGAGATGCAGTTTGGCTCAGCATAGACGCAGCGATCTCCGTTGTGGACCTGGATCCGGGCAGCAGCTCAAGTTGTCTAATCAAAAGGTGAAAAGAGAAAATTCCTGAACAAATACTGCAGTTTGGTTTGATGCATCAACAGGAAGCCGCAGATCAGGAGCCAGAGCCCAACATTTTCTCAAATCAGGACGTTCTGCACTAAAACAGTTTCAGTCCTTCGTCGTTTAATGTCCCTCGGCTTGTGTGACGTTACCATGGAGACAGATGTAAAGAGAACAAACAAAACAAACAAATCAAGGTTACAGATTTAAACTTATGAGGCACTTCTCTGCCCAAAGGCTAATATGCTTCAGGTGAGTCAGATGGCCTCGCATCACATTTATCACACAATAACTAACACACCAATAAATGAACGATATGGATCAATCAATCATACAAGCTGGATTCAGTTAACACCTTTTCATTAGAAAGCAAATACAGCATACAGACTGTCACCATGCGACAGCTGCTGTCGTACATGAAACTATCCTCATTTAGACAAATATTTCCACATCTTTATGAAATTAGAACACAGAAAAAAAGATGGTCTTTGGGAAACAGCAATAAGCAGTGCACAAAAAAAAAACATTCAATTAAGTACAATTGCAAATTTATATCTATTGTAGTTAAAATGTCTAAGCCCAGCACAAGGCAGAGCACAATGATCTCTAGAGTACTGCAGCTGCATGCTCTCATGGTGTAACGCTGGTCAATGAGAAGATGCCGATCACACTTATTAAAGAAAAACGAGCATCTGTTTGCACTGCTGTTTTTTACCACTGAAATAACAAGTAGCTGAAAACATGACGGGAGCCTGATGAATAACGTCAGCTGACTGAAGTTAGAGGACGTCATGTGAAAAGCAAATCATATCCTTCTCCACTTCACATATCAGGACATCATGATGCCTAAAAATAATCCGGTCCTTGCCAGGCCCTAAAACCTGGTAAATACAACCTGGAAAAGATTTAAAACAGCTGCCAAGTTCAGACCACGCAATGCTCAGTGAAAAAACCTAAGAGCTCCATGTCAGACTCTCCAGGCCTCGGTTATCATGTTAAACCCTAAAGTTCCTGACAGTCCAGTTAGAAAAAACTGGACCAGTGTGCCTCGTTTGGATAAAACCTCTTCTCTCTGCAAAGAACATAGTAGCATGGCTGAGGTTTGCAAAGCTGCATCTGAACAAACACCAGACTTCTGGAACAAGGTCCTTTAGACAGACCAGAACACAGTGGAGATGTTCGGTCAACGCAGAAAGTAGAACACATCAGCACAACCACTGCATACCAACTGTCCAGCACGGTGGTGGAGGGGGGTGATGTGGACACCTAGCATAAACTCCTCTGGATACCAAAGTATTCTAGAGTAGCCACACAATTTTTAACTAGTACAAGCAAATGAGGGCACATAACTCCAGCTTTAGGGTCCCCTCACTGGCTTCCTGTTCATTTATGAGTCCATTTTAAGGTTTTGTTTTTATCTTTCGGAGCTGCTTCACTCTTACATGCCATCATGTGCTCTTAGATCAGCTGATCAGATGATGTAAACAGCACCGAAGACATTATAAATCAGTTGTATAATAGAGCTGTAGTCTCTAAAATGCCGAATGAGCGGCTGCAGGTCAGGCAGCTCCTCCTGCCGTTTTAAAACTCGTTTAAAAATCGTCTTTTGTCTGTATTTCACTATTTTGTATACACTTTTATTATAAATTTCTATAGATCCAATGTGTTAATATAGATCTGTTTTATTTTTTTATTTCTACCTTTATTTGCATTTTAGGTCCTGTTTTTCATTTGTGCCATTTGAGGTCCTTATTTTCTCTCACAGTTACTGTACAGTACTTTGAAAACAACATAACAACTGACTAAAGTACTTCAGAAATAGAATGGTATGGTATTGTAGCACCAAATGTGAGTCCATCTGTCAAACAGCTAAAGCTTGGCTGAAAGTGTCTCGTGCTGCAGGACATTGATCCCAAACCCAGCAGCAGATCGACAACAGAGAGGCTGAAAAAGAAAAGAATCAAGATGCTGACATGATCCAGTCATGGTGGGACCTTCAGAGAGCTGCAGAAACCAATGCTGCAAACTGGAAAGAAGAGTTGACCAAAATTCCTCCACAACCAGATAATAAACTGATAACATCATTAAGAAATATGCAAAACTTTAGAATTAAAGAGGACAGACTGTGTATTACTCATGTTTGAAGGTTTACGCCAAAAAGAAAACAGCTTTTGTTAAATTTAAAAAAGCAGAAAAAAACACAACTGGGAAATATAGAAATGGTGTTCTTTTACACTTTGTACATCAGCTCTAAATCCATGCTTGAAACACTCTCAGCTGTACATGTAGCTGTGTCCATATGACGGCTGAGAGGATGAGGATTCTTCACTTTTAACGATCCACTTCTGTTAGATAAAGTTGGAAAGCCTCGTCTGCTCCTCAACAGTCAGATTTAGTAAAACAAGTAAAAGCAGCTGAGGAAATTTAAAGTTACACAATGAATAAATCTGCACAGCGGTGACTTTCTGATAGAAAGTTGATTAAACGTCTCCCTTTGAAATGATTCTCATTGCACTGACCCAGAATATCTCTGATGTTCAAGTATCTTCAATCTCAGTTTTTCTCTGTTCTGTCCCACCACATCTGAACCTCCTCTGCACTTACAGGTAAATAACCCCTACTTTACAGAAGCAACAGTAGATCTTTACAAGCTCATGGCAACATGATAGGCAAAAAGAAAGAAAAGACACACTGAATAAATTTGGCTCGTTAGCATAAAGCATACATAGATGAGGGGAAACCCATAAACTTTTCTGTGTTTAGACCATGGCCTGTATATGGACACAGTGACTTCCAGTCAAAGTGAAGCTAATGCAGAAGTGCCTTTAAGTGCAATACCACTGATAACAGAGAGGGGGCAGTATATGAAACACCTAATTCCCAACACATTCCCATTCAAAGACCAAACTCCTTTCTTTCCAAAAACTGGACTCAAATGGGGTCAAATAGTTTTAAATATTAACTTAAATGAGCATGAGCATGCTGCACATGCTCAAAAGTTCCAAAATTTTGCATATATTTGTAAAAAAATGAAAGAGTAAGCTTATATTACAGGTGAATTCCCAATAAAGCTGCTTTTTTCTTTTTATAATGGGACAAGAATGGTGGTCCAGTTAAACGACCAGGTCGAACTCTAACTGTGCATTTGACTTTGCATGCACTGAATTTGCTGGTTGTCATTTTAAAATAACTAAAATAATAACTAAAACAATAAATAAATAATTGGGTGTTAATCTATCTCCTAAAACTGATTCCAAAAAGACCGAAACCATAACAGATACAAACCTTAAGGCTTCAAAACAGTCTTTGACGTCACATTGGTTATGTCCATTTTTTATATGCATCTGGGGTTTAAGTTCTTCTCCTGATCTTCCAACAAGTTCAACTGTACAGCACTTTGGATAAGTAAAATTTAAGATACAACTAATACTTTTATTTATTTATTTATTTATTTATTGTAAAAGTCCTCCTAGAGCATTTACATTTTGGCCAAATTCTGGATTTCCCTTTGCGTTTTAGACTCTTGGTATTTTAGTGCTGTAGCTAAGACACTTTTGTGGCTTACTGAACATAAGATGAGCTTGTAAACAAAGATAATAAGAGCAACACAGGCTAAATGCACCAAGTGGACAAACCTTTCAGGGATTTTGTAAAAGACTGCTTCACCGCCTCAGCATCTTAGGCGAGAACCAGAGTTTAAAGTTTCATGCGTCAGCAAACCTCAGAGAACACGATAACAAAGGAAGCTAGTTGATGCCCACATTCAGGATAGACAACATAAATGACGACTACAGATATGAGGAGTAGATCAGGCATACACATAATGAGAATAATATTAATGGCCCAGCTGAGTGATGGAGGTTGTCTAAAAAAGATCTATACCTCCAACAGGCCACCAGGAGTCTACTGAGGACAGGAATCCAATGATGCATACAGACTCAGGATGTGGGAAAAACAGAGACTTGAGCTGATGGTGAAGGAATGGTCGTTGTAAGGTTATACGTTGAGTTTGGAGATGACGGAGGGGAGGCTAAAGGACTGTAAATGGGCCTAGCAGAGACTGCCGAAGAAGGGGATGGTTGAGCAGCTGTCGGTGAGTCTGAGCTAACCTCATCCCCCTCTTCTGAGTCCCACACTTCACTCTGCAAGTAGTCTGCAAACAGGGCCTTGGCTCTCTGCAGCACCCTGCTCAGGTTGTGGCGCCGCACGAGGCGATCAAAGTGCATGGCTAGCTCGTTGTAATCCAGGCTGTTCTTGATGATGTGATCCCGGTGCTCCAGCAGGATGGACAGACACAGGAACAGCATGAAGGGGTTGCCTTTGCCAAACTCCTGGGGAGGCGGCAAGGAGCACGGTTTGATGCTGGTGGTCTCGGTTTTTAGAGAACCGGGTGTGTTCACTGTGGTGGCAGGTGAAGGAAGATTGTTAGAGTTTGACCTGCTCCCAGACAGAGAGCCACCTCCCCCAAAGGACAAAACAGGCGACGAGAGCAAGGATCTACCCTGAGTATGAGAGGGAGATGTTCCAGATGTTTTTACAGAGGTTGTTGTGGGGGAAGTGATCCCTGCAGTTGAGCTCATCACTAGGGCAGAAGAAGCCGTTACTTTCGGGACAGTTCTTGTTAAGGCCTCGTTTCCATTGGGTGTGGATGAGGATGCAGAGTTTGGAGGTGACTCTGGAGAAGCCCCTGGCCAGCTGGAGCGTGACGCTGAAGATGTGGGAGAGACTGAGGAGCCGTTTTTCCAGATTGGTAGGCCACGGGGAAAAAGAGGGGGTGATGATACAGGAGACAAGCCACTGTCACAGTCTTTGATGAGGGGAGTTTTTTCTCCAGGGTCGTCCTCACTGTCGACTGTGGACTGACGTGTTGGGATGTTTGGTTCAAGCTCTGAAGCAACCGAACCCTGTGGCTGACCAGCATCCTCCATATCAAAGCTGTCTTCATTTCTGGCTGTATAGTATTTAAATTCTCCAAAACTCATTTGCCTCTCACAACGAGGATGCTGCAAATCAGACTTTCCTATGGTTACTTGAGGAATACCAGAAGCCCCAACCTCAACTCCCTTTCCAGTGCCCCCAGTTTGCCTGTCTCTCTCTTCAGTGGCAGGATTCCTGTTCATATCAGGTTCCTCTCTGGAGGGCCTCAGCATATGCCTCCTCCGCTGTTTCTCCTTTTCTTCCTTATCATCTCCGAGGCCGTTTTCAGCCGCCTTCTCCTCGTCTCTGCTGGATGATGTTTCGTTGGCCTCCAGCTGCGGTCCCAGCAGCTCCACTTCAGTTTCAGGAGGATCAGGAGGAAGAGAACTCCAAGTGACCTCCAGCATCCTCAGAGCATCGTCAAACACAAACTCTCGCTTGAGCTCCAGAAGAAGCCACCGATAACAGAAGAAGAGGTCATCAGCTCCTCTGGACACCAGGTAGGAGTAGAATTCTGGGTCTGAGTACTGCAGAAGCAGCTTCAGATGCTGGAACTTGATGGACATGAGCTGCCCATCAGGCCGGAAGTTTCCCTCCAAGCGTTTCATGATGCCACAGAAGCAAATGAAGGCATGCGCCTCGTTGTCCATGACTGCGAGTATAGGTGAGGCGATATCACTCATGCCCTGACAGTATGAGATCTGAAAAAACAAAAAAATTACCTGAGTTTACTCATCATAAAGACAAAACATGTTTTATATAAAAGGACTTGTCTTCAGGGAGACCAGAAGGTACAAGGAATTTAAAACCAGGTGTTTAATGAACAGCATCCTCCATACCAAAGCTTTTAGTTATGTTAACTTAGCCTTTTCAGCCTCCCAGGTATGTTCTTTATGCTAACATGAAGTTGAAGATGCCTTCAGAATGATTGTTTTTTCAAGATGTTTCAAATGTAAATTATACTGTATGAATGGATCCATGTAAACATAAAGTCTACATTTCTGCACATTTACAGACCATAAAAGAGTGAAACTGTACTCAGGAAGTGTGATACTGCTCTGCAAATAATGTAACTTTGAAAAAGGAACACTGGAGTCTGAAGAGGTGACAGAGCGGAGCTTCTTACATGCTGCAAGAGAAGTGGGGGTGTCTAGGTCTTTATGTGCAATACACAACTGACCTGGTTATTTCATATTTAAAGTGAAACGTCTTCGGTGTCTTTAAAGGTCCTGTATTATACATTTTCTCAACAATTTCATATGGATTTCAGAGGTTCAAAGCTGATACGCTGGTGCAGACAGAGCTGACTGAGATTGCTGAAGCTTTAAAAAGCCACAAACTCTTTAAAGTGTTTTACCCAAAATTCAGAATTGGTCCTTAATTTCAGCCATTCCAAAAGCAGCTCTAATGAGAACGGGTTTTTTCTGTGTCTGAGTCTTAAAATGTTTTTGAATGGTGCCTGTCCACGCCCCTCTCTAGGAGAGGATCTGGTTTTCGCTGGTGCCTACTCAGTGATTTTAGAGGGCAGGCTCAGCTAGCTGGAGGGGGATGCTGGTCAATGACAGTATCCACTACCAGGGACAGTGTTTTTTTCCCTTCTTGAGGTCACAAAACAAAGAGAGGTGACAGAGTTTTCTCATTTTTGGGCCTCATACACAGGCTATGAGGACACATATGACTGTTAGAAAACTCGTAGAAAGTGAATTTTGCATAATATGGTATCTTTAAAGGCCAAATGGAATGTAAACATTTTCCAACTTTCTCATTGTTCCAATCAGCTGTTCATTAAGTGAAATAAGGAGACCAGTTTTCCCTCCCAGTTTAAAAAATCCTGGTGGAAACCCTGGTGTTACGTTGTTCCTGTTGTTCCCTGTGCTGTTGTGTAGTTGAATAACTTTCCTTTCCAGATTAAATGTTTGATCTTGGATTTTGTGAAATAAATTTCTGAATAAATACGACTTATGCTCCGGAGCGACTTATAGTACGGAAAATGTGGTAATCCCTTTTGGTTTGGGTTGGACATTCTGGTACGCTTCCTAGTTTTTGTTTGTGAAAGCACAAAAAGTTTGGTACTGAACTGGACCCACTGGTGGAAACGGGGCTTTTGTGGTTTCTTTAGTAGCAGTGCACTGATTTCTCATATCCACCAAAGATGACCACCACTGAAGACAACTTGGAGAATTTTCTGGTGAATTCCAGTTACAGGAAAAGCACCATGGACTTACATAGGACTGGTAATCACACTGCACCTAAAATAAATGTGTCATTTGAGGGTTCAGAGCTGACATGCTGGTGCAAACAGAGCTCTGAGATCGCTGAAGCTTTAAGCAGTTTGTGGTTTATTCCCTCCGTTTGCTTCCATTCGTTAAACTCTCAGTTTGAATCTCTCTGACTATGACTGAGAACAATGAAAATTTGATTACCAGTTTATGATCCTTTAAAAAAGTGCCAATCAAACCCCTAAAACACCCACAAAGGTGCCGGCCAACTCAGTGAAGAGCCCAACTGACCTGAGGATGTGTGATGGCGAATGTGGTGAGCAGGTCTGTGAGAGCGGTCAGGTGTGGGCTGTCTTCTGAGCCAGCGTAGTACGGATGAGCTCGGTCTGTCCTCAGGACGTCTTTGAGAACATTCCCTCGGATAAATTCCAGGTCCTCTGAGCTGACCCGAGCTGTCCACTCCCTCTTCAGCTGGTCGTACTCTCTCGTCTTCCTCTTCATGTAGTCCATTCTCTCCTGTCCGCTCAGTCCGTCAGGGTAGACATTCAGAAGGTACCGCCAAACCACCTGAAACACCAGCACAAGCTACTTCTTACCGAAATTACATTCACGAAACAACTCAGGTACTTCACAAAACTTTACACACATCTCAACGTGAATCCTGTAAAATGAAATCCAAGCCTTCTCTTCAAGCCAAGAGTCACAATATAACTAGAACTTGTTTGGTTAAACTGTAAATAACAACAAGAGGAACAACCATATTACTTACAATCCTGCTAAAATGAACATTTACAAGCAACACTGTGGCATCTTGATTGATAAACTCTGTTTACCGGGACTCTGTAGGACATGTGGCTTAATGTTCATAAAAACAAAGAGGGGCTAAACCTTGCGCAGCGAAGGCTCCACGCCGCCGTGGTAGATCCGCAGTCTGAGCTCCTCAGGTCGGGTCAACTGGCCCTGTCCATTAAGGTAGTTGTGAAACTCCGAATCACTCAGGGGGGGCTTGAAAGGTTTGATCTCCTCCCCATAAGACCAGGTGAAAGCTTGCTGGACTCTGGACAGGGTCCGTCCCACCTGAACACAAATCCAACAGACACGTAAAGGACTGATTCACAGGAAGGTGTAAAAGGAAAGATGTGGCACTTTTAGACAAATCAGCATTTGAACAGGCTTTGAAGGTAAAAACCTGACCAATATGTTTTTTTTTCTTTTGGGGACCAAAATCTGTTTTTAGGGATTAACATCTGAGTGGTACTGTAAATACACGGTTATTTAAACTATACTGGAAAGGAAAGATGATAGAGTTTTTGTTTATTAACTTTCTGAATTGTAAAAACTCATAACTGAGCATCTGTTTGGTCAGTCAGGTCCGTTGTTTCCAGTCTTGGCAATGTTTTAGAAAACATCACCCAAGCTGCTGAAATCCAGGAATATGACCTGACCTGATGCTCAGGTCAAACAAGGTCATGTTTTTTCCAGCTAAAATCAGCTCATTTCTTTCAGCTGCTGACTTAAAAAGGCGTCACTTTGTCTTTTCTCACCTTGACTGCAGTAATTTGTTGTGCTGGGTATCAGTCATGGCTCCAACTGATCCAAAATGCTGCAGAAAGCCTCATTACTGATAAAAAAAGTATGAGCACATCGTCCCTGTGTTTGCTTTTCTGGACTGGCTTCCTGTTAGGTTTCGTATTGATTTCAAATTCTCCCTGCTCACCTTCAAAGCCTTAAATGACCCTGACATCCATCTCAGACTCACTGACCTGGTCTGTTTCCTCCCGACCACATAGATCACATAGTGTCCCAGCTGTCCCCAGACTGCAGGTTGTGACGAAGGATTTTTCCATCAGACATGCACTCAGACGTTTCTCATACCTTTAAACACTCCTAACAACTTTCTTTTTTCAGAAAGACTTTGGTTTTGTCTGATAAATATATTAAATATTCTGTAAATAATATGGCTGCCTTTTCTTCTTTTCTGGGTTAGCGCTTTGTAATGGTTTTTATTGTAGTTGTTACCCTTTTCAAATGAGGACTTATTGTTTGTTTTGTTAGAAAATGTTAATCCCGTTATATAAACAGCAGAATCAGAGCTGCTCTGCTGGACAAACCATATTTCTAATTTAATCTGACCTTTTCTCTGTGATGCTGTGTAAAAACAATTCTCAAGTCTGTTTAAACAGTCATAGACACATGACTATTTAAACAGAAGGAATGCATCTGTGAGAGGCCAAATCAAGATCTTCAGCTTGGATCAGCCATGTGGTCAGACTGTTTAATTTTGTACCCACATCACCAGCACAATAGCTGGTTACAAAACAAGATAAAAACATACATTTCTGTCATAGGATTTAGGTTCAAAGCAACCTTTAAGAGCTGAAAACATTGAATCAATAATTACAGTTTTATTTGTTTTATTTGGAATAAAAGGACCCCCCAAATGGAGTCCTACACAATGTCGCTGACCTCAGTTCCTGCAGTGTTGAGGCAATAAAAGAAGAGAAAGGAGTGGGAACTTTCTCTGAAAGTTATAGGAGCAAAGAAACGGCCCCCATGGTCCTAATGTCCCTCATGAAGAACAATGAAGAAGGTGTAATGACCTGAGACAGCAGAGACTGAGTGAAGGGCAGAGCTGCAGATGCCAAAGACTTCGTCCTCTCTGCCAGAAGCTGCTCAGAACCAATCACGTCTTTGGGGCTTATGATGTCCCAGTCCTCCATGACGGGGCCTGCAATTGAAAAAGAAACCTATTAAACAGGGACTACTGGTGTTAGTGGGATAACAGGGCTTATTTTTTAGTCCCTCCAGGATTTTTTGTGATTGCTGCAACTTAAAATGCCTGATTTTCCAGCAGGTTTGTGAAACATTATTACTCGTGCCATATTAAATATTTGAATTAGGCATCGTCTTGGTGAGGGCAGCGGATCTTGGGCATGTAGGTGCTTTGTCACAGCAGTGAACTGAATCCACCCAAAACCACTTTATCCTCCTTATTTAGGAAGATATTAACAATTTTCCAGCCTTACGTTTAGATGATGCTGCAGGATGATGGACACATCTGATATATCACACCATTAACCAGCAAGCAGCCTGCAGAGAGGGAACTGAAACTAAAGTACCGATATTACTGCATTAGAACCCATCCTTAGTATCATACCAACGTTGGTATCAATGTTATGGACATTTGGATCGATCTGCCCACCACTAGCTTCGTGGGGCTGTGATATCAGTACGTGAGGGGGTCACTCAACCAGCTGGGCAAAACCCCTCCCTGGACACTGGGAAGGTGTCATGGATGATGCCTCACCGTGATTACAGGAAGCAGACGTGACACATTTCTCCCGTACTAGCCTGCAGGTAAATAATCAGAAACATGGAAGGAGGTTTGATGACGTACGTTTATCAGGTAACGTGGAGAGGTGCTGAGATTCATCAGCGTTCTATTAAAGTTGTGTTGACTGGACAAAAGTGCAAGGACGGCATGCGTTGCGATATTGGCTGAATTTGTGTTAATAGTTCCGATCACAACACTGCAAATTCCTGAAGGGACTGATTTTTCCATAAAAGAAGAAAGAATTAAAAAAATAATAATAAAAAAACTTCTTGAATGAAATCAAGAGCAGCAATAGTCTCAAATCTTCACAAAGACACTAAATCTGTTAACATGGGCACGTTATCTACAGCCCAGGCAGAGTGGCTGGCTGTGGAGCACGCCCCCTTCATTTACAGCTCATTTTGGCTAAATCTGGGCAGCCTAAAAAAACTAAGGCCCATCATCCAGATGATATTACGTAGAGGAATATGCACCAAAATTGCAGCTTTGTGTCTTTTAGTTTCAACACAACGACTGGCCTAAAAGTCACATTTCTGTTTCCTGTAGTTAACTTGAGTATAGTTTGCAGGGTTAATGTCGGCAGTGACAGCGAATAATCTTCAAAAAACTTTATCTGGAACGCTGAAACGAGCACAAATAGCCGTCGCAACCCCGATGACATCAGCAGTCAGAGAGGTGCTACACTGAAGTGCTTCTCCGGAGTAATTTGGGACAGGAAAGACTGAACACACCAGCCTGCTTCCCACTGAGCAGCACTTCATTCACAAATCACCCGACTCCAGTCAAAGGGTGATCAACCTGTTTGCATCTCAGAGAAAAAACACTGCGCTGAGCTTCTCTTCAGTTAAGGCAGCCCATCCTTATCCATGTCTCAACAACTAAAGATGTTTTTATTTGAGCATTTCTACGTGCTGTCTCTTAATGTCCATTATGTTAATTAACTATTTTAAATGTGCCCTGATGTTTGACTGGAGGTGTTTTAAAGCAGTTGTAATAAAAAAAAAACTTGCAGTCAAAACATTTAAAACCTTTGTAGTGAAGTCTGAGTGTGTGTGAGTGTGTGTGTGTATTTAGCTATTGTTCTTCTGGACAATAGTGTTTGTTAAAAAAGGCACATAATGCAACAGATTAAGTATATAGTGATGTGATCATTCTTTTGTTAAAATGTTATCAACTGGCTTAAATAATGTATGTATTAGCCCACGTACTCGATGTCACCACAAGCCATGACTGCTACTAAACATGTTTTACATCCTCTACACTTAATGGCTTCTTTTCAGGATGATCTCGTCTCCTTACTGTCTTCTGAAGGTTTTACATCCATCTTCAGCTGCAGAAAGGGTTTGGCTGCGCTGAGAAAGGCAACATCCAGATCCCAGTCGGACAGCAGCGACAGATACGTTTCCATGCCGCTCCGATCTCGAGACAGGTAACTGATGTTGAAATTCCGCTTCCTGGTGTCAAACACAGCCAGTTTAATAATGAAGATGAAAAAACAAAAGGCTTAACCACACGTTGTAAGTTAAACTCTGTGTGTGGAACGTTTAGGAGGGTTATTCCTCTTACCCGCTCAGATCGAAGGCTCGGATAAGTATGTGCTGCAGGACCTCCAGCGACGTTATCTGAGGATCAACAGCAAAAGAGCGAAACTCCACAGGAAGCACTCCATCACATTTCTGAAAGGAATCACGTCACAACCTTTAAAACATCAGGACTAATAGGTTATTCTGAGGGTAAAACATGGAGTAAGAAGAGAAAATATTATTAGAAACACCAAGAAAAACGTCACCAGCTTATAATTTAAAATAATCTGCATGTTGTTTGCTTCATGATGCTTCTTTAAATGCCACCCCCCCCCAAAAAAAAACAAAACCAAAAAAAAGTTTTTTTCATTGTTCCTTAAAATAGTTAAATACATTTAAAGATAAATTTATGGTAAACTGATAGCTGTTTGATAGTTAAAGTTGGCATTGACTGACAAATGTTTGGAGTTACTGAACATCATTTTAATGGAAATCTGACCCTCATACTTCTGCACTTTGGTCTGCAGGACCAAGCAAGTTCTCCGGCTAACTTTGACTTCTTTCCAAAATAGATTTCATTCTTCTTTTCTAAAGCAACACCACATTAACTCCCTGAACTTAAATCTCTGTGCTTCTGAGCAGTTTTGATGGTGCACTGACATTTATAAACGTTCCTGGAGGCGATGCTGCCCTGCAGCATCCCGAGGCTGAGAAACTGCTCTCTTTCTCAACTTTTTTTTTTTTTGCTTTCAAGCAACTAAATATAAACACAGCGGCTGCCTTGAACGCGCACCATGGCCGATTCAGCAAAGAAACGCAGGAAAACATTATTGGACTCATGAATTTGCCGTCGTTAGGGGGCACTAAATTAAGAAAATCTGCCCAGATTCAGTAGTGCTGCTTTAAAATAAAGAAATGTACTAACTAAGTAAATTCCCACTGATAACAGACTACATGTCATTTTCACTAGCGTTTTGAAGAAACAGACCTCAGAGCCGTTTAACCAAACTTCCACATGACTGTTTCCCAACAAGAGGAAGCAAAACCCCGGACATTCCTGTCAGCTCACACATCAGCAGCTTCTTTTCCTGCTAACTGAAACTTCATTTAAAGAGGATTTGGCTTTAGTGAAGACGGAATGGGGGCCAGATGGAGCCCATTAGTTTTATAACACACGTCCATGCTGGGTTATCGTTCTTGGAAGCAGCTGCCTTGGAAGGTAACTGTACAACACTACAGTGAATAAAGTAAAAGGAAAAGTACTTTCCCAGCTGTCTGTCAGTACTACATTTTCATTGCAAAGGGAAATTATGATAATACGATTTTGAATATATATTAATGAATCTTTGATCTTTTATCAGCTCAGAAAGCTGAATCTAGTTTTTATAAGTTACAACATCCTGGTTCGGTCAGACCACGAGAGTTCCCTAAAACCATTAAAGCCTTATCCAGGTTTGTGAAAGCAGTTTAGATGTTTGTACAGCCAGAACAATATGGATTCTGGATGCATCCCATTTAAAACTATAACCAAGACGCAGGTGCACAAGTCAACATGAATGCACTTTATTTTCTCATCTTTTCTAATTCAATTTTATACCAAATCAAAGACACAAGAAAGTACTTTTCTAATCAATATTATGACCAATTTACTGCGTTCTACACAGCCTGGATATAAATAAATATATGCATTCAGAATTCCACACAAACATGCAGTGTAGTACGTTTTAATTCACTTTAGTTTGATATCTCGGTGAAAAATCTCCAAATTCTAGCGAAATAAACGACACCAGCATACATTTCCCACAATGCAGTGAAAACCTGAAGCACATAACAGAATCTGTAAGATCAGCTTTAACACCAGTGTGATGGTTTAGTTTTCAAAGTGTCACATCTTTTTAAAATAGTTCACCGGTAACTATGGAAACAGCCATAAACCTAGCAACAAGATATATTTGTGGAATGATAAAATTATGAGTAAATGCAAATAATATAATGACTTTAAAGTGCTTTTCTGAACTGTGCTCATATCCAAACCCGACTCCATGTGAAAAAACAAAATGCAATGACTGGCAAATCAGTTTTTTTCAGTAGAGCATAAACAACATATCAGATGTTAAAACTGAGACATTTGACCATTTCATGGAAAATATGAACGATTGTGGATCTGATGACAGCAACACGTCTGTAAAGTAACTAACTGACACAAATGAAAAACTAGAGGAGCTTCTGACAGCTAATTAGGAAAATGAGCTCATATTTTCTATATATTCAACATCTGATATGTTGTTTATGTTCCACTGGGGATAAAATGTGGGGTTATGAGACTTAATAACTGAAATGTGTTTTTATTTACATTTTACAGTGTCTCAGCTTTTTGGGAATTGGGGGTGTATTAAGTTTCTTTATCAGATGTTTTGTTTTGGCTTTCTTTCACACCATGAAGCTGGTCTCATAAGAAAACTTTAGTTTTATTAATCTATTTAAATGAGAAACACCTAGATGTCTCTTTTCTTCCTCCTTTCTCTGAGACAGCGATCCAAACCTCCTGTGAACTGACGTCTGTATTTATAAATCAGAAAAAAAGAAAGAATATTGTGTCAGTCCGTTAATAATCTTTGAATTAAACTGTTTTCTATGCTTACTGCTTTCCGTAATTAATAAGGACTATTTATTTTCCTTATCAATATTTATTTATTCTTCATAATGCAACAAAATTATTTTCCTTTATGTACCGATAACACATTGTTTAACTTAATGTAATATGCTTAATATTTTACTGTCAACAAAAGGCCTCAGCTCCAGGTTACATATGACGTCAAGAAGAGCTCGCGTGCACACATGCACTGATTCTGAGCAGGGAGGTGACGTCAGCCCAACCTGTGAGGGGTTCATTGCTTTCACGACAGCACCCAGCTGGATTTTTATAATGGCATGTCACGGATAGCTGTCAAAGTGTCGGAATTAACCATCTAACTATCCACCATTTAAATGACCCGAAGCAACAATGACTGACGAGGGTCAAAAATCAAGAAATAAACAAACAAACAAAGCAGGCGATAACCAAAACACAAAAACACGCAGGTGGTGAGCAGTCTGTCGCTCATGTTTGCTCTATTGAAAACACAAACAAAACCACAAAACAACAAGTCTCCGTTTTTGTCGAAGTCTATCTTTAGCGGAGAAACGTGTGTTAAACAAAGAGAAAGCAAACTGTAAACAGGCTATAGATCAACCGGGGTGACGGAGCTGCCCGGTAGTCCCCGATCCTCTTACCTTGACTTTGACACGAACCACCCCCCTCTCCTCCTCGCCTGCCATCTTAAAGACTCCGTTTTGGATCAGGACGGGTCCTCTGAGGTTTTGTTTTACTTATATCGACACCGCCATCGTTACATGGTGATGCTAGCACGGACCGAGTTCCTCTAGTTCACGATCTTCTTCTGCAGGTTTACAGCTGCGGTTGCGCCACCTGCTGGACACGCGCGTGTCCTCAGTTTGCTGACATCACTGCCAGCTGTTAAACGCACTGATGATCCATCCAGATCCAGATAAAACGTCCTGCGTTGCAAAACAAAGTCACATAAAAAGTACACATATATACAGTATTGCGAAAAGTCTTGAACCCAATTTTTAAAATCGTTTTCTTCCAATAAGCCAGAAATTCTTCTAATTTTCTTGAGTGATCTTGATCAGTACGAATAATCAGAATAAGAAAACCTTTATTTGTCCCTCACTGGGGAAATTGTCGCAACAGTACAGGTGCAGTACGCAGAAGCACATAGGTGATATCAAACAAGAACACACACACACACAGATAATAAATAATAATATGTACAGTATATGGTCTGACGGGGTGAGTATGTGCTGTATATAAATATGTACACAAACATGTAAAGACAGTTTCCATGTGTTCATAGTAAAGTGTGACAGCAACAGGGAGGAAAGACCCGCGGTATCTCTTTCACAGCAATGATGGATCAGTCTATCGCTGGAGCTTCTCTCCCGAGCAGACAGGACGTCCTGCAGGGGGTGAGACTCATGGTCCAGCATGGATAACAGTTTTACCAGGACCCTGTTACCTCCTGCACTGAGTCCAGAGAACAGCACAGGATAGAGCTGGACTTCCTGATGACCTTGTCCAGCTTCTTATTCTCCCTCTTTGTGCTGCTGCTGCTCCAGCAGACCTCATCGTACAGGATGACTGATGCCACCACAATCATAGAAGGTCCTCAGGAGTGGCCCCTTTATTCCCAAAGGCCACAGTCCCCTCAGAAGATAGACCTGCTCTTCCTGTGCACTGCATCTGTGTTGTGAGTTCAGTCTAGTTTATTGTTTAGCTGAACACCCAGATACCCAGAGTCCAGTCTCTAAATGTCCGTTCCCTGGATGTTCACCAGTGATGGGACAGCAGACCGGCGTCTGCAAAAATCCACCATCTCCTTGGTTTTCTCCACATTGATCAGGAGGGGGCTTTGTTGACACTAGTCCACAAAGTCCTGTGTCAGTCCTCTGTACGCCACGTTGTCGTCCTCAGTTATCACTCTGACAATCGTAGAGTCATCTGAGTACTTCTGCAAAATGTAGCTGTCCGTGTTGTACATGAAGTCTGCAGTATAGAGGGTGAAGAGAAACGGGACCAAGACCATCCCCTGGGGGACACCTATGTTGCAGGTCAGCGGGTGAGACACAGTCCTGGGCTCTCACAAACTGGTTGGTGAGTGCAGAATCCACTCTGCTACAGTCCTGCTTCTCCAGGTAAACCAGAGCAAGATGCAGCAGGAAGATAACCACGTCTTCCACTCCGATGCCAGCAGTTCTCAATGCTTTCTGCTGCTCTTTCAAAGTTTGTGTTTGATTGTTGGCTACTTATCAGTCCAGTACTATCTGACCATTAACTGAGAAATGCTTGTTTGTTAAGCCACATAACACTGAGCTATGAATAATTCTAGCATTGAAAAACACCTCAACTCAAGGGATGGGCCAGGGTTGCATCTACACATAATTCCAAGTACTGCATTTTATTATTTTTTTAAATTGTTTTGTTTGTTTATTTATACATTTCAACATGTATATATTTTTATAAATATATAAGAAATCCTGCCCAAAGGCAGCTGATTGACAGCTTGGAGCATCAGGGAATAAGTAAAGAAACAGATTTTTAAAAAGAGGGTAAAATAAGCTAATGAAAATAAAATAATAAAACACTGTAAAAAATGAGTTAATTAAAAAGATATACATAAAAATACATTATATATATATATATATATATATATATATATATATATATATATATATATATATATATATATATATATATATATATATATATATATATTTGTTTTTATATATATAAGAAAACAAAAACAAAAAAAGCACACATAACGAGTTAAAATTTCAGGGCCGTTACAAACAAGAGAATTCTGATTCTTGTGACCTTTTCATTAGATTTTTTCTTTCGAGGAGATAGTTTTGAGTTTCCAAATGTAACCGAACGCAACGTCAGGTCATGAGACTGTCAATTTTGATGCATGACGGGAAATGTATTTCTAAACTTCCCATTTCCTGTTCAACTTTTGACGCAATAAATCAGAGAAAACTCAACTTCCCAGAAACGCCGCTGCTCTATTCGCTTGTAACTGTCAATCTGGGAAAAAAAAGGGCAGAAAAAGTCATATTTATGAGGTTTGCTGCAGTTACTACGGTTTGACTCAGTTGGTAAAAGATGCAAGAGACTCTGTAACTAGAAAAAAATAATATTTATTTCGCAACACCGTGAAGATAAAATGAGTTTTGTCAGGAAAGAGGAATGCAGGGGTTGCTAATTAGGTGCTAGTTTCTGGCAAACAGAAGATGGAAGCTACTTGTTTAGCCTGCCTTTGTCTCTGTAAAACTGACATTAATATCAGCTAACTAATGTTAATAAGTCTGATCGCTGTCACTAGAAACTGAACTATATTCCTTTTGGTTAGCTAACAATTCTTCACAGAAACTTTAGCGATGGAGGAAGTTGACAAGATTCTGATTCACGCCCTCAGACAAGTCGGCACGTAAGTAGCTACAAAGGTGTTTTATTTCTTTTTAAGTTGTGCATTCTGACAAATTAACCATAAATGACACAAGTGCTGTGTTAGCTAGCTAAAACTGCGTTTGATGGAAGCATCGCTGTCAGTCTTATGATCTTCAGGCGGTTGTTTGAGACTAAGACGCCACCATAAATGTCCTGTGTCTCCCAGTGAGGTGAGCGAGGAGGTGGTCAGCGTCAAGCACTTCACCAGTGAGCTGATAGTGGAGGCGGTGGTGAGATGTATGCGCGTGATCGATCCAGGCCTGGGCGGCGGGCTACCCACCTCCCTTCCTCCCGGCATGTCTGCTCGCTTCAGGGTGGGCATGAGCCTGGCACAGGCCTGTCAGGTATGATACCCAGATTGTTTGTTTTAATTATTATTATTATTTGATTTTTTTAAGCATGAACATAGCCATTTGACCTTGTAATCTGCAGCATTTCTTGAACAGCAATTTCAGTTTGCATGCAGAAGTCCAATCCCTACCTGCTCAGGTGCTCTGTCTGGCAGGTAAAGGGAGATTTTTGTCAATGTCACCAAAATAACTGAAGCTTCCATCCTTTATAACATGGCTTGAAAAGCAGAGCCTTAGCCACAAGACTTTTCCTCACACACACACGGGGACTTTTGGAGGGTTCTTTCCAAGAACCAGCTGCATATTTGTCCCCACAAAACGAACAAAATAGTTCCTAGTTTGGATGTCAGACTTTTTAAAAATACTGTGTATCTTTAGTCCTCCTAGTTGAGGCTAGCAGCGTTACATTTCATATTGCTCAAAGATAATTGCCTCACCTTTAATCACTGTCTCAGCCTGTAAAATCTGTTAAAGTTGTAGCACTAAAATAGCCATTATCATTCACAGCTGCTTCAAGGAGTGACAGAGTCTGCTAGAGACTTTATAAATAGACTTTGTGCTGATTGTGAGACCAAAGCAGTAAATCAGAGAAATACACTGCGACTTTCTGATTCACAAGATGTGCAGCAGCAGGTCATATGATTACTGTTGGATTACCAAACCTCATGTCCACCAGCTGGTAAGCAAACAAAAGCTGGAGCTGTTTTGTGTTTGTTTCATTTACAGAATGACTCAGTTTCCATCTCATCTAGTGACTTACACTTTGTAGAAAAACTTAATTTATTTGCTAAAACATATTTATTCAATTAATCCCTAAAGCTCATACTGAACTGGGCAAAGCTAAATTTGAATATGCTTCTCACTCCACCTGCAATCAGCTGCAAGATTATCAGATTTTAAGAGAAGTAGTTTGTTGAATAAATGTTAAATGCATATTTTAAATATCAGCATTTGCAGGGGAGGGATTCTTGTAGAAATCTAAAGTTTTTGTCTGTGTGAAAAGTTTTTTGCAGTCAGCTGAAGAAGTACTTGCCTTGTTTACCAGACCAAAGGAAAGATAACGCTTCTAGGAAGATTACCACTGAGACAAAGATGTTGTTTGATTCTTTGCTGTTGAGTTTGTTCTAGTTTGATTTATCAACAGGCTCCACTGCTGTTACTTAATTTATTCCATCCACAATCAAGAAATTGGCCAGTAGCATGTGTTTTTTATGTTCATCTAATTTCGGTATTGTGCAATATATTTATGCTGTGTGGCTGATGGTATTTTGTAGATTACAGTGGTTTGCTGTTGTGTGTTGATGTTGACAAGGCAGCTAATGTAACAGCACTTGAGCCCAAACCAAATTTCCCTGTGGAGACAAAGAAGTTTATCGGTCACTTGTGATGGATTTGCTCAGTACCCACAGATGACTTTCTCTGCAATGTGAGGTCAGAACTCCGCCAGTGTTATTCATAACGGGTCAATCTGTTGGTTTCCAGGACATTGGCTATAAAGGAGAGATTGGCTACCAGACCTTTCTGTACAGCAATGAGCCAGAGATCCGCTCCCTGTTCATGTTCCTGGTGGAGAAGCTACCCCGAGAGAGTGCCGAGACCTCTGACCAACCGACAGGTACCGAGAGAGACCGTCTGTCTGTTTATGACATCCACACCAATTTATATGGCCTGTCCTCAGAGAAAAGAAGACAAACTGTCTGTATTAAAGCGTGGGCTGTTTTGGGTTTGAGACATTGGCCCCCTGATGGTAACGCTCTAGTCCCAGAGATCTGAACAGAAGACTGAGGTGGTAACGGATGCGTTGCACCTTTTCTTCCTCAGCATTAGTTTTCTTTTGGAAATTTCTGTGTATCAGACAGCTTTAAAGTTTCAACATTCAGCTTTTCTGGGAAACTGTTGGCAGAAATTTGACATAATATACAGTGAATAAGAACTGCTGAGTTTTTATTTTAACCTTAGATTAAGTAGTTTTTTCTACAGATGGCACATGCTCTTTCCATGTTTCACCCAGGTCAGACAAAATGAACCATTTGCCAGTTTGTGTAGTGAAACAAAGGCATATTAAAGGTCCCATATTATGCAAAATTCACTTTTTAATGGTTTTGGAACAGTCATACTGGTCCCCCCGCATGTGTAGGAGACCCGTAAGTGTGAAACTCTTTCAGGCGCTCTCTCTCCCCCCTGCTCCACCTCTAGGGAAGTAAGCGCTGAAATGAGCTTGTTTGAAAGCGTGTACGTTATGACGTCATAAGGGACAATAACCACTCCCCACAGAGCGATGGACCCGTCTACCGGCTCTCAAAGCCCGCCCTCTAAAAATCACCTAGCGCCCAGTGTTTTTCCCTCTTCGGCAACCCTCGTTAGCGGACATGGCTAAGCGACAGAAGCACTGTTCTGTTTGTGGCTGCATAAATGAACACGAAAACGTTTTTTTTACTTCCATCCACTGAACCCACGAGGACTGAGTGGATTAATTTTATTTTTGGAGGAAATGTATCCGGAAAACTTCCAAAGGTTTTGCATGTCTGTGGCCAGCATTTCAAAGAGGACTGTTTCCACAACATGGGTGCATGGAAAGCAGGCTTCGCCAACCGTTTGAAGCTGAAGCCAGGTTCAATACCAACTGTCCATGACACAGCTGGAGAGGTAAGAGCAGTACTGTTAGTCTTCTAGCTCGAACTTCTTCAGGAATGGGTTCCGGTGTTCCGGCGTTTGTTTATCCTTCACTACGCTGTAATCAGCGTCTAGTAACCGCTAAGGCCTAACCTGTCAATCACCTCATGACGGGCGATGCGATGGGCGGAGCCAACAGCTGAGCTGCTCCACCAGGGTTCCGCCCACCATAAACGGCACATTTCTGAAGCTGCTAAAAAGAGGGAGGTGAAGAGAAGCCGCTGCACTCAAACTGAGGGTCGATTTGTCCATACCATGGCGGAAATATTTCATTTAGATATTAATGAATGGTCTCAGATTGGGAATAAAGTGTATAATATGGGACCTTTAATGGATCTGTAAGGAAATCATGCACACAAACACAACTGAATGTTGCATTTAAGGATTATAAAAATGTCCAGCATCAGGACATGGTAGATGAGAGAAGATCCTGGACAAGTCAGAAAAAATGCGCAGGTGGTTGACATGGATCTAACCCCAGAATTCTACTGAACCTGACTCCATTGTGGCTGCTACACCTGGAATCTTCTCACCTTATCATCCATGGTTAAGATCCTCTGACCGCTTCATCTCCAGCCTTGTGCCAACAGCTATAATGACATGAAGTAGGATCTAGAGTCTGTAATGGAAACTAGAAGGATTTTGCTTTACTGCTCCCACACCTGATTTCCTGCTTGGCTCATCTGGGCTACATAAGTACAGTCTGAGTTCTTTCTTTAGCCATTAAAGTACTCAAGTCATCATCAGTACTGATGTTTTCTCCTCATGTAGGTAAATCGGCGGTCCTCCAGAGAGCCATCGCCGCTGCGATCAAAGCCCAGCTGGCCGTTTCCTGGGTGCCTCCAAACTGCCGCCTACCACTGCACTGTGAAACTCAGGTAAACTCTTCAAATGCTCCAGTCTGGTGTCAGAAATAAACATAAACACGTGGGGAGAGGCAGCTAAGGCACATTTGGATCAATATGCAGCCAGATTGATTTTCTAAGCACATTTAAATCATCTTTAATCAAACCAAGAATCATGACTCTGCACTTATTTTATGACTCACAGTTCAGTGGAATTGATCAGACTCAGACACGTTGTGACTAGCAATAATAAACAAACACAGGAAAACACGTGACTGATATCCAAACAAAGTTTTGTAACGCAAACATAGATCGGAGCGTATTCCAAGCCTATCTGTGCTGAAATGTGATTTTTATTTATTTAGAGTCAAGGAGCGTTGCACAGCTTCCGTGTGCAGCCCATCAGCCTACCACGCTGCACTAAAGGTTCTGGCAAGAAGCATCTCAAAGGTGGGTCTCCTGCTGCATGAAATCAGCTGATCTGGTTGGTGTTCCTTTTACATGTGTTAGGAGAAGCAACAACAGATTAATAACAACGTTCCTCTGGAGATTTGATGCTCGGATGTTCTGATTTCTGACGGAACTGGAACGAAATGTGTGTTTTCAGAGGTGAAGGACTACCACAGAGACCACCTTCCTCCTGTAACCGCCCAGTTTTCCACTCATTCCTCTATGGTGGCATCCATGTTGGAGCAACACATGGCCGAGCTGAGTGCGGCTCAGGAGTGGGACAACGAGTGGAAGAGTCAGGGGCTGCTGTCTCGCCTCACGCCACAGGTAAAACAGCTCATTCACCACCGTCAGATCTACATCTCACACGATTTCACTTTGTTTTTACTCATTTGGGAGAAGAAAGGGCAGAGAAAACTAAAAGTTTAACCCGTACATCCACCAAGGCCGACAGTGTAACCTCTGCCTTTGATGATCTGGTGTTGTTGAACAGGAGTACCGCTCACGGAAGCTGACGCGGCTCCGTAAACGCATTGAGGAGCAGCTGCGCTCTGCTGCTGTGCCCTCTCCTGAAAGTGCCTTCGGTGTTTCTCGCTCCACGTCCGACCTGTCTGAGCTCCTGCAGACCTTCAGAGGCTCCGCCCCCTCTGACCACATCCTGACTAAGGGCACGCATTTCACCCACACTCAGAAGTTCACCTTCACACAGGTGAGAAGCTCTGCATGAGCAGAAGCGAGAGAGCAAAGGTTTTGTGTACAGCGCTAACTGTGCATGTTTGTGTGCAGGAAGCGGCAGCAGTAACGAGCGCCGTCCTCCCCACGCGTCAGTCGGAGGGGGATACCCAGCTCCGTCAGCAGGAGGAGCTCGCCTCCCTCCAGCAGCAGTTCCAGCAGCTCTGTGATGACGTCGACCAGCTGGCCGCAGACATGAAGCACATGAGTGTCACCAATGCACAGGTAACACACAGAGGCATTAGCTAAACACGAGGTCCCACTTCGTAGGCTTGAGCTTGATTTGTCCTTTTGACAGTAAAAATCCGCCGATGTTGACTCATCTTCTCTAGCTCTGTCCCTTTCTCTCTTTCTTTTCTTCTCTTCCTCCAATAATGTCCTATTCCATTTCTTTGATGACTCAGACACGTTGTGCATTCAAAACCTCTGTTAAAACTGTGATATCCAGATGTCTGTGTGTGACAGTGCCATGAAGCAGATCACAGGTGTTGTTGTTGTCGTTTTGGGCTGTAAAAAACTAGTGAAGTGCAGTTTCTCAGCCTGAGAACGCTGCAGAGCAACAGCAGCTCCAAGAACGCACATGATAAGTGTCCGTGTGCCATCAAAATGAGTCAGAAACCGTTTTTAAGTTGGAAACTTGGGCAGTGTTGCTTTAAACTTAATTTAATAATCTGGAAGAAACATTATATTTGAATGGGTTTTAAATTCAGCTTTAATGCATTACAGGAAACTACAATTGTTGAAAGAACAACGAAAAATGACATTTTTCCTGCATCTGGTGAAATAATGTTTACATCTCCCAAAGTGCATCTTGTCCCTCCTCATCATGGATCTTCTGTCCTCTTTCAAGCCCCGACTGAAGTAGTTTCCTGTTTTCTTCCTGGGTGTTGGGAATTTATTTTTCACTTCTTTGTCAGAGTTTGAGGACGACTCACAAATCTTTTTAATTTTATTTAAACACTTCAGATGCAGATTTTGTTGTGAGCTTTTTCTCTCCCTGTGGCTCAGTAGCCAGTTAAATCCATCCAGAAGTCTGAAGGAACAGGAAGTAACATGAAGTGAATCTTTGCAAATACAACACGAAGGATTACGTCCTGTGTAGGGATGAGAATTGATAAGATTTCATTGATATCAGTGCCATTATCTATTCTGAGTATTGATCCTGTTCTTTATCGATTCCCTTATCAATTCCTGGCCCAATTTTTAAGAAGAAGATCCAAGTATTTACAAAAATATTTTAAAGATTTTACTATTTAATATCTAAACAGAGTAAACTCTGAGTTTAGAATCTCTGTCATCTTCACCCAGACAAGAACAGTAAAGAAAGTTAATCAGATCTATAACATCTTAAAACTGATCTGGAGGCCAAAACTACAGATTTGGTCTGAAAAGGGTAAATAATTCATCAACTCTCTAGATGTTTATATGAAGTGAACCGTGGATGCAGTAAAAAAAAAACCTGACTGCTGTAGTGTGACTGGATTTTCAGCCCCCCAAATCTTTAGTGATGAACGTATCTTTGTGCTAAACCTTTATTTTGTAAACATTTAACTCAAGAACAGCCAAGATTATTCTGACCATTTTAAAATTAGCATATTCTATAACTTTGTCAAATAAAATCACGAAACCTTGCTGGTCCCTGACGTTTCTTGAAACTGTGTGTGTGAACAGAGGAAATATGGTCATTTCTACCCATCTTGGTTACAGGTGGTCATTCTGACCACACGGTGTTGTTTGTAAATTCCTGTTGTAGGAATAAACCTCCACATCATGGCCTGATGCGCAATGTAGAGCGCAGGTCACAAGTCATACTGGGTTTTGATTCCCATCCTTATTCCTGTGTGTGGTGTTTTTTTTACTGTAGGTGTTAGATGAGCTGAAGCAGAGGGAGCTGGGAAACACTGGAAAAGAGGAGAAGATGCAGGTGAAGAAGAAAACCAACGACCTGCTGCCAGATGCAGACGACAACCTGCTCAAGCTTCAGGTAAGAGGACTGATAGATGTATGACAGCAGGTTTTCTGCCTCAGTGGGGGGCTCAGATTTACCGCCTCCTCCTGCTCCTTCCTCCAGTCTGTGGTGGAGGCCAGCGCTAAGCGGGTGGTGAACCTGGCGTCTCAGTGGGAGAAGCATCGCGCGCCGCTCATCGATGAGCATCGCAGACTAAAAGAAATCTGCAGCAGCCAAGATGTGAGTGGTGTAACAGGATTGTGTGTCACAGCACACGTGAATTTAGTGTTAATTTGCCCTTTTATTCCACAGCTGGAGTCATCCAGAAAACTGTCAGAGATCAAGACTCTGCATGAAAAAATCCGTGTGGCCACAGAGGAGGCAAAGAAGAAGGAAGAAACGTACAAACAGCTGGTAACGGAGAAGATCTGGCTGAGATAAATATCTCCGTTTAGGGATTCAGGTGATCATTGTAAACTTGTGTAGGTGGAGGTGCATGTCAGTCCTGTCCCTGTTCTCTTATCGCAGGTCACGGAGTTGGAAAGCCTTCCTCAGGATGTGTCCCGGTCGGCTTACACTCAGAGGATTCTAGAAATCGTCAACAACATCAAAAAACAGAAGGAGGAAATTACAAAGGTATTACATTCATAACATGTTTTTTTATTATTATTTAAAAGGCACATTACAAGTAAAACGCAGCTGGTGCACAGCTAGTCTGCTTAGGTCTGGGTTCTAAGTCCCATCGTGGACTCTTATTGTCAGTTTTAATGTCTCATTAATGGCGTTTTGACTTTTCTTGCAGATTTTGTCAGACACGAAGGAGCTGCAGAAGGAGATCAACAGTCTGACGGGAAAACTGGACCGGACCTTTGCTGTGACCGATGAGCTAGTCTTCAAGGTACCAAAGCTCAGTTGTATTAATATTTGGCTGTAAGAGATCATTTGAGAGGTTCGTTCTTCCTGTACCTCTAGGTTCTAGTTCTTGCTGACCGTCCAGGCCCAAGCCTGCTTCCACTTCCACTCCAGCTTTATACCATAAACCCCTCCCACAAGACAAACCATTATTAATTCACATTCGTTTTACAAAAAAGGCAATACTAATATAAAAAAACATTGATGTGTAAATCAACTCCCCACTAAAATTAGTTAAGTTAAAATATTCTAATTGGCTCCATATTTGGGTCATTGAGCAAAAAGAATCAGTTACATCAGTAAGATGAGTCCTTAGACGTGCTTACACACCATGCCATGTCATATGCCATACCTGACCAGGAAACTTCCTGGAAATGAGAGAAAGGAGCAGACTCCAGTCTTTCAGTAAGTAACTTCTGCATTAAACTGTGTTGTTGTAACAGCTGTTTCATGTTACTGAATGTAGTCAGTCGCTGGCAAACGCCACATAGTAAGACTTAGATGGTCACACAGGTGCTACCAGTAGCATCTGAAATGGTGTGCAGCCCCAGAAACACAACACAACCCGAGTTACACAGATCAGTGTGTCTAGATGGACAAAAACAATAAAGCTGCATTTACTTTCAGCTGTGTGTACAAGCTCTGTGCAACCTGCTTATTGGAAGGCACGGGGCTTCACCATGACAGCTTTCATTACAACACAACCCCATTTACTCGTGATGACCAGGATCTGAAACACACCAGCTATCTGTCCTGTAGAAACGGCGTCCTATATATCATCATGAAAGGGACCATTTTAATGAATCATAAATAGGTAAATAATTATTCCCGTGAAAGCAAATGAGTATCGTGATAAATTAGAATAATTCATTACTGAACAGGGAAATTTGTAGTATTGCATCAACAAATACAGAAAAATCTGATTAAAAGAAATAAATAAACAAGCATTAAAACATGGGTATTTTACAGCGATGCTATTACTGCTTTTGGTTTTAATGTGACTTGATTAATGCTAGAAAACAGGGTGATTGACAGCAGCAGGAGGGAAGAATGTAACATCAAAACGTCCCAGATTATTAAATAAATCCTCAGCGTTAATTAAATGTTTAGAGGTGAAGTGAAAAAGGGGAAATGCTTTTTTTCAGGGATTTTGTACCACAGTTATTTTCCAGCTCTTGTATTCTAATAAGGATGTGATTATCTGGCAGAATCGTCAGAAAGCTGAGGCGGGTCGGATCACAGCTGAGGCGGGTCGGATCACAGCCGAACCGATCCAGTCTAACAGCAACACTGATTCTAATCTAACAAAAAATATCCTTTGAAAAGAAGTAAGAATGTTGCAGTGCTTTAATATCACTCAGAATTTGTCTCGGAGTGGTGGTGCAAACGATGGAAATGGTGTGGATTGTAACGTGTATGTACTCTGAAGCGGTGCTCCATCAACACCATGTACAGAGGGGATGGGGGCTGCTGACCTTGGCACGTTGTGGGTTGGTGGAAGGAATACTTTGAATACCTTCTTAATCCCACCGTCGCATCTCATAATGAGGAAGCAGAGTTTGGGGACCCAGAGGTCGGCTCGCCTCTATCACCGAGGTGATAAAAGCTCCTTGGTGGCAAGGCTCCGGGGGTGGACAAGATTTGTTCGCAGTTCCTTGGGGCTCTGGATGCTGTGGGGCTGTCTAACCCATCGGGACTGTGCCTCTGGACTTAAAACAGTTGACTGCTCTGTTCTGACTAATAGACTAGTCGTGCACATCCCTAATTCATTCATGAAATATTTACTAAACGGGATTCTGTAGAAACATAGCGGCGGTAGTAAACTAAAGAAAGGCTTATAAATGCTTTCACGAAACACACCATCTCTCTTGTTGCGTGAATTTTCTTTTCTCTTGATGTTTGGGGTCATGTGGGTGGTGCTGTACAAAACGTTTTCCCTTTAATTTAAAGTAATACCCTTTTAATTAATAAAAATGATGCCGTATTTGTGTTATAAATGTAACACCTATCACTGATCCATCTCTATGGATGAAATTGAAGTTCACTGAAGGAAAAATATCTGCCCGTTTATCCTGTGAACTCTTCAAATGAACGTTTTAAATGTGGTTTTTCATCCATTAGTTAATTTCTGTTTTTCTTGTTTTCAGGATGCAAAGAAGGATGAATCCGTCCGAAAATCCTACAAGTACCTGGCTGCTTTGCATGAAGTACGCCATCACTTCTTCATTTTCCCATTTTACTTGTGGTTCCTACCAGGAGGAAAGGTTGACACATTATCTTTCCATTGTCTTCTATAGAACTGTAATCAGCTGATCCAAACCATCGAGGACACTGGCACAATCCTGAGGGAGATCAGAGATCTGGAGGAGCAGGTAGGATTTACACCTGTTAGAGGCTCCACAGCTGATGTCTAGGCTGCGATATGTTTTGATTGTCTACACATACTAGACACTACAAAGTTGAGCACCTCAGTTATATTAACTTGAGCAGAGTTAAACTACTTTTATTATATTTTATTCCTTTTAATAGTGTGTTTTTATGCTTTTATTTGGCCCGTCTCAGATGTACAGCACTTTGTTTTAGCTGTAACTGCTGTTTCTGAATATCCATCATTTCCAGCTGCAGCAGCAGATAAAGGTAGCTGCAGTACAATTTGTCACAGTTTGTTTGTTGTTTGCAGATTGAAACAGAAAACAGCAACAAAACTGTGGCTAACCTGGAGAGGATTCTGGACGACTACAAGGCGATCCGACAGGAGAATTCTGCACTTGCTGCCAAAGTCAGAGAAGGCTGAACGAAGCTTTGGTTTGCTAGCACTGTAAACAGATGTGAATGGGACAGAAGCAGCACTCCATGTTGTTTCACACTGTGGAGACTGTGGTTCCTTAACGCGGAGGCCTATTTTCTTTAGAGACAAGCTGATTTTTCTACCATGGAACCTAATCTGGTATTTTAATACACATCACGGATGGAGAAGACAGGATCTGGGGCGTAGCTCTGACAGTCCTTGCACTGGCTTGGTTGTTGTGTGAAACAGAGCGTTGGACAGCAGAGGGCGCTGTTATAAAATGTTTTCATAAGATATGGCTGTTTATAATTAAGTCTTCGACCTTGAATTCTTAATACATGAATTATTGTTCCATTTTCAGACATTACCAGATCTCTCATGATTATATTTGAACTTAAGTCGAGTGAATGGCATTTGAATGTAGTCTATTAAAAATGTTGTCTGATCCATCAGCAGAGTATTGTTGTATACATGGTACCAGTTTAATAAAGATGCCTTACATACTTGAAGATATTGTGATTTTTACTAATGGTTCTGATCATCTAACACTAATAAAACATCCAAGATAATCTGAGACTGCTCCACAAGACTAGAAGTTTTTCTTTGTTGGACACAGTAGTACAGCAGAGCAGGGTTACTCAATCCAGTCCTACAAGAGCTGCAATCCAGCAGATTTTCAGTGTATTCCTTTGTCAAACACATAAATCAAACGTGTCTAACAGCCTGTCAGGTTCTGCACAATGACTCATTAATTTCAGTCAGGTGTGTTTGAGCAAGGAAACATGGAAAACCTGCTGGGTCGTGGCTGTCGTAGGACAGGACTGAGTAACCCTGCAGTAGAGGATCGGTGCTCATGAAGTCAACAATCATCTCTTTCGTTTGTGTTCAAGATGAGCTGATTTTTTTCTGCTTCATCTCACAAACTGACTGACCAGTTCTCTGTACTCAGCTTCTTCTCCATCACTCCCCACAGCGGCAGAGTAATCAGAGTATTTCTACAGATAACAGGACTTAGAGTTGTATTAGAAGTCTGAGGATACAGTGTGACGAGAAATGGTGAGAGTACAGTCCCTTGTGGTGCTCCAGTGCTGCTGACCACCATCTCAGACACACAATCCTTCAGTCTCACAAACTTGTCTGTCTGTTAGGCAGTCATAAATCCAGGTGGTGGTGGAGATTTCCACCTGGAACTTATTGAGCTTATGGACATGGATGGGCCACTCTGGGCCACAGTCCTGCAGGTATTAAATGTCCCCCTGCTCCAACCTACCTAATTTAAATTAATTAGCTTTCCTCAACAACTTCTTGTTAAGTTCTGCTCAAACATGTTCACCCATTAATTTATTCAGGTGTGCAGGAAGTATTAAAAACAAGCAGGATTGTGGCCTTTGAGGACTAAATTTGCCCATTCCCTGGGTTGGGACAACTGTCTGTAGTCATTTAGGAACTCTTTACTGACTCAGGCTTGTGTTGAAAAGGTGCTGAAGAATCCAACATAGTTCTGAGCAGGTTTTCAGAACCCTGGCTCTGAAACCATCTGAACCTGCAGCCTTGGTTCGGTTCGGTTTCCTGACTGCAGGAGACAGACAGGCTAGAGGAGGGATATATTAGGATATCCTATTAAATTTGTTAATTATTTTCAAGAAATGTCAACAAAATTTAAGCACAAATAGAATCCATGGGTGGACAGCAGAGTTTGGTCCCTGCTAAAAGCCGGGATGCAGCCTACAGAGCAGGAGACAAACTGGCTTATAGCAGGGCCTGCAAATAACTTTCAAAGGGCATCCAGCTGGCAGAACTCAGGTACTAGCAGCACAATGAGGAGCACTTCAACGACAACAACACACGTAACATGTGGAAAGGCATCAAGACCATCACAGAGTCCAAGCGCAGACACCAGCAGGCCACTCTGTCTGACACCTTGAACAGCTCCTTCCACGCTTTGACTCTCCAGCAGCAGAAGTACTGTTCGCCCTCCACAGCCAGAGGTAGCATCAGCCTCTTACCTGCAGCTGCTCCAAGTCACCTCCACCCTGAAGAGGATCCACATCAACAAGGCTGCGGGTCAAGATAAGGTGTAATCAGGTCCATCAGGATCTCTGTCTCACATTCAGAAAAAATCTGCTTCTTCCCTCTTTTCCCCTCCTGAGCCATCATGGAAATGATATGATGAATATTGATTATTGGTGTTCACCTGACCTTTTATAGCTACCATGTGGGCGGGGCAAGGCGGTCCGTCACGCGCGCCCGCTTTAGAGTTGATTCTGATTTATAAACGGAAACAGGTGTGGGACGTGCATGTGCCGCATTTCCTTTTTTCCCTGCATTTGCCACCTGAGCTCAGCTTTGCTACACAGAGTTTTATAAATGAGGCCCCAGGAATTCAGAGAGATGAACTCATTATTTATGTTCAAAATGATCGGATTCCTCTTGTTTATGATTCATATAAAGATCCACATCATGCCTGACTGCTGCTCCCGCTGTAAACAAACAGCCTTTAGAGACTTCAGTAACTTTAAATGAATCAACAAGAAAAGTCCATACCATCTGTTGTTTTTCTTAGCAATTTAACATTTTACAAACATTTTATTCATTCTGACTTGGAAAATTTTCTGAGGTTCTTGCTCTTATGTCCTGGATTTAGTTAAAACATTGTCTCATCATCAATGATTTAGATGGTCAACACCTTTTGTAAATTTTTATTAAACAATACACACATGCTGCTCAGAAACAAAATTCACAAACAAATTACACCAAATTAAGAAGTTCACAGTTGCACAGACTTCATGTCAGACAATGACAGAACTTTGTAATTTCCAATTTTCCATGAACAGCTCAGCAGAACTGCATTACAAGTACATACACTGATTTAATGTGAAAGCAGTTGCTTGTTTATCTCATACTGTACGGCTCTCTGGTAACCAAAAATACATTTGCAAAAATAATTCTTTGATTTATTTCAACAGCATTTTCTAAGTGCTTACCCAACCAATTATCTCCATCAAACTTAAGAGTGAAATTTAAACTTTTAAAGGGTTTGTATTCCAACATTTGCCTACATTAAAATTCTGGTAGTATTTACATGTAGCCTCTGTAAAAGCAAATAGCTTTGAATGGTGGAGGGACATCCATGATCAACATGTTCGTCAACTCTTGTGCTGGATCGTGGTGATCGACCTTAACTTAGCTGAGCTTCAGGACAGAAGTGGTCTCTTCATCACAGCAGAGGAACAGACTGTCCAAATAATGAATGAAAACGGTCCCACTAATGCCTGAGTTTTCCAGCTATAGATTACATTTTAAGTCCCATCCAGAGGTCTGGAAGAAGGACATATCAGTGGGGTGTGGCTGATTTAAGTTTGGGGAGGATGTTTGCAGATTAATGGCCGCCATGACTCCGCTTTTCTCCGGTTATCCAGTCAATTACGATGAATGTCAGACTCATGATCATGAATATGAAACCCAGAGTGGTGAAACATGCAGCCTGAAACCCAACACAGATGTATCAGTACAACATCTATACATGTTTTTCTTCTGGCTGTGGAATATATTCATCAACTCACTTCTGCCAGTCAGGTAAACATACCTGGATCTTTGGTCTGGAGGTCATAGGCTCCTGGCTGGTGGGGACGATGCGGATGTAGAACAGCCCTGGGAGAATGAAGATCAGAGTGGGAGCAGTGGTTGCCCCTGGACAAAGATAAATCACAACATATTTAACTGTTAAACACATTGCAAAAAGCTGATTTGTTTCTTTATGGTATGTCTGAGTTTACCAGAAGCTTTTTTTTTTTTTTTATTAATTCAAATACAGTCTTTTCCCTCTACACTCAACAGCCTCTTTATCAGGTTCACCTTCTAGTACCAAGTTGGACCCACTTTTTCCTCCAGAACTGCATTAATTCCTGGTCTGATAGATAGAAGCAAGTTGTGGAAACCTTCCTCAGAGGTTTTCTCCATATTAACATGACAGCATCACACAGTTGCTGCAGGTTTGTCGGCTGCATCCATGATGAGAATCTCCCGTTCCACCACATCCCAAAGCTGCTCTACTGGACTGAGATCTGGTGGCTGTGGAGGCCGTTGGAGTCCAGTGAACTCATCGTCATGTTCTAGAAAGCAGGTGGAGATGATCTGAGCTTTGTGACATGGTGCATTATCCTGCTGGAAGTAGCATCAGAAGATGCTCCACTGTGGTCATAAAGGGATGGACATGGTCAGCAACAATACTCAGGTAGGCTGTGCTGGTTAAACCAGGCCACGTTGGTACTAAGGGACCAAAGTGGACCAAGAAAATCTCCCCCCACCATTACACCAGCAGCAGCCTGAAGTGTTGATCCAAGGCAGGATGGATCCATGTTTTCATGATGTTTCCAGCAGATTCTGAGCCTAGCATCTGAATGTGGAGCTGAAATGGAGACTCATCAGACCAGCAACGTTTCTCCATCTTCTATTGTCCAGTGTTGGTGAGTGTGTGTGAATTGTAGCCTCAGTTTCCTGTTCTTAGCTGACAGGAGGCACCTGTGTGTCTTCTGCTGCTGCTTATTTTGATGCTCAGTTTGAACTTCAGCAGGTCATCTTCACCATGTCTGCATGACTAAATGAAAGGAGTTGCTGCCATGTGATTGGCTGACTAGATATTTTTTAACATGCAGTCGAACAGGTGGGTCTGTTAAAGTGACTGCTGAGTGTATAAATGCTGTTAGTCCTTCAACTGATCTTGTGTTGTCTTGTCTTAGGCCTCACCAGTAATGCCAAAAATGTCTCGAATGTTGGGAACAAGTATGACCAGCAGGTTGACAGCAAACAGAAGACACACAGCAATGGCGATATGACGTAACCAGTGGAAGGGTTTTCCTGGAAACAGCAGCTGCAAAAGGGCGCGACGGATCTGAAAGAGAAACACATGTTAGGACACTCCTCCTGTTCAGAAATCAAAATCAGAGTCAGGTTTCCACACAAAGTGGATAGAACTTTTATTTCCAGGAACTTCAATGGAACTTAAATGTCCCTTTAAATCAGTGGTTCCCAGCCTAGGGTCTGGGACCCCCCAATGTGGTCCCCCACAGAGCTCGGGGGGTCCCCAAGGCTTTGAACATTCTGAGCCATTGTAATTAATGTCCACACTTTGTCCCTATTTTAAGAACAAAAAGCAAGGCTATTTGTTGTAAATTTAACTTTGGCTTTATTGAAGGACAGGACTCAGCCAGAACACAGTATTCCTGGTGAGAATCTCACTTTTAGAAGCATAAAACAAAGCACGGTTTCAGCTCGGGGTGGGGCAGGAGGTCCACAGCTTTTTAGTATTTGCATGAAGGGGGTCCCCAAGGGAAATAGGTTGGGAACCACTGCTCTAAATCATACAATGTAAATAGAAGAGTAGATGTTTTTTAATCTCAGGTAGATTTGAATAGAAGTGAATAAACAAATTTCCACAAATAATTTTCATCATGATAGCCTAACTAGTGTTGAGGTTATTCTGATGTCAGCAGGAGTGAGAATCAGTAGATTTGTTTGATGAATAAAGATCTAAATCAGATAACGGAGGACAAACTTAACATGCCTGTTTTAGAACTCTGTGGTAGCAGCTGTAGTCGACATGACAGAGATGAAAAAGGAGAAAAGTGAGATAAGCTGCACAATGACCTGGATAGTTTTGAGAATGAACTGGACCAACTTAGCATTAGTGCTAGCTGCCTCCTTCAGTAAGCTGCTTCATTGGTTTGGTTACAGGAAATAGGATAAATGTAATCATGTTACATTTATCCCATCAAATTCCAAGTAGGCTCAATCCTTTTAAAACAGCATATTTAAACATTTATTTTTGGGTGTGTGTTCTGACCTCCAAATAATCCTGAACTTATTTGACAGATACAAAGTTGCTTATTGTGGATGGTGGAAATAATTGTGACTAAGGTGTTTTCTGCAGTGTTAATCATCAAACTACAGGAGAACATTTATCATACAAAATGCTTTAAAACTTTTACACAATAAAGGTGAGACAAAGTTTTAATTTGCTTTCAGTGTGAATGTACCTTAAGTCCAACATGGTGCTATAAATGGTTAAAGTGCCATGTTGACATTATAAGTCACTCATATAATGACTAATGCGGCAAACATGATTGATGCAATTACTGTGGTGGATGAGTTAAATAAATGCTAAATTATTTCTTGATTCTGGAGGGAAATGGCAATGTAATAGGGGTTTTCTTTTTTTTTAATATAAAAACAATATTAATTAATTAGAGGAAGAATATATTGCCTTTTTTCCGAAGGGTGATGGCTCCTGGCAGGAATGATCTCTGCTACCTTTCTGTCTTACATTGGACTTGATGAAGTGTCTGATTGGACACATTATGTTGTTTCTTCACTGTCTTGTGTAGAAGATGTGCAAAATTTTCCATTATTTTCCATTATTTTCAGCATCCCCAGAATAGTACCAGAACCAGAGTTATCCCCAGCACAGAACCAGAACCAGAGTTATCCCTAGCATAGAATTGGAACCAGAGTTATCCCCGGCACAGAACCAAAGTTATCCCCAGTTTAGAACTAGAACCAGAGTTCTCCCCAGCATAGAATCAGAACCAGAGTTATCCCCAGCACAGAACCAGAACCATAGTTAGCCCTAGCATAGAATTGGAACCAGAGTTATCCCCGGCACAGAACCAGACTTCTTTATCAGTTCAGTCTCTTTAAATCTGGCTCTGGTTCTGCTGCCCCAAAAGATGCTGCAAAGCTGAATGCACTTTCCACAGCAGACTGATAGAAGATATGAAACATCATGGTGCAGACATTGTAGGCTCCCAGCTGCTCTGCCCTTTCTTCTAGATTCTTCTGTGTTGCATTTTCAGTCCAGTATGTTGTCCAGCTGAACTCTGAGGTACTAGTAGTCCTCCACCAACTCCACCGCTTGGATGTAAGCAGTGTTTTGTTTGCTCCTGTTCCTCCTGAAGTCAACAATCATCTCTTTTGTTTTTATTAATGATGATGTAATTGTTTCTGCACCATCTCACAAACTGAGTGATGAGTTACCTATACTCAGCTTCTTATCTATCACTGATACTCCCCACAAAACGGAGTCCCTTAACGTCACTTTGTTGACTTTGAGAATCACCTGCTGTGTGTAATCAAGCAGTCTATAACATCTTCAAAAGTCCCTTCAGAACGTCAACCCAAACAGGAACATTTTGGAAGCAATAGTAATTTCTCTGAAACTTAAGAAGACACATGGCTTATGTCTCACATACATGTTTTTCATGCATAAATCACTCAAATAGTAATGATGTTTTTATTTTACTGCTGAATTCACTTATTAAGTCTCTTATATTTTCTCATTGGTTGTTTAGGTGATTTACTAAACAAAAATAATGTTACTTACAGGAAACAAGACCACGGGTACAGTCAGAGTAACGGCCACCAGGACAGCCAGACGCACACACAGGATAAGAGTGTCCAGCGCATCAACCTTACTGTAAGTGTGGAGGAGCTCGGCCTCGGTTTTCTCTGCAAACACACACACACACACACACACACACACACACACACACACACACACACACACACACACACACACACACACACACACACACACACCACACATGCATTAAATTTATCTTACATTATTTTTTTTTTTAGATTTATCCCAACCAAACCACAAACACAACCTGTCTAACCCTAAACCCCATCTTAACCATAAACCTGGTCTATACAAATCTAATGATTTAGTTAATGGGGACAAACATATGAACGCCTAAACCTAAATCTAATGGGCTAAGACTGCATGTTCATTGCACTCCCTGCTTTTGGCCTTTCATGAACACATGAAAACTGCCTTCAAACTGATGCAGAACCCTAAAACAGCTCATCAAACTGAGGTACATTTTGTAGCTTACTTACCGTAAAAGGTCAGATAGCCAAATATGCCAGTGAAGAAGTACATGATGAACATTCCCAAGATGGAAACATTGCCAATTCTCTGCATCCTTTTCTTTGATGGGCTTCAGGGGAACAACATGATAGATGTTTTAAGCAGGAGAAAACATGGCTCATATTTAAAGACACATCCCTGTTATCACCATAAAGCATATTTTTGCTCAGGTTTTCTTAATCTCACAAATTATTTTTAAATGGTTTCAACTGATGTGTTTTTGTTTCTAGAACAAATATCTTTTGCTGGACCAAAACAACTAAATAAGGCCCTGTAATCAAAACATGAAAATGTTTTGGGATTTTTGGAGCATTATAAATTGGAAGTGCAGCAAAAATAAATAAATAAATAAATAAATAAATAAATAAATAAATAAATAAATAAATAAATAAATAAATAAATAAAATTAAACAAAATAAATAAATGAAGTTGCTGACATCAAGTGCATCTTACTTGCTCAGTTCAGTGTAGATGGGCAGCACCTCTGGGTGACACACAAAAGCAAATGCAAGGATGGGGATGGTGTATGCAGTCTGTAAATAGAATCACAGGTTAACTTCTCTTGGCATTGCCACTGAAAATGAAGTTAGGAGCACATGCAGCTAAGTGTGCTGTGAGATGATGCACCTACAATTCCAGCCTTACAAAGCAGCAACTTCATGTCTTACCTCCTGGTTGATGGTGAAATATTTCACGGCGCATGTGTCCTCTGGCATGTCTGCGTTCATAGAGAAGTTTCCAAACAGTTCCTTAGGGCAAGCAATGTTAAATTTCTTGTAGATGACCTGATGTGACAGAGAAACACAATTAAATCTGGAAATTCTTCCTCTGGAAACCCAAGAAGGTATTTTCTTTACATTGTAATACCTTTGCAAAACCTGTGGAAGTTCAACTCTTCACTGTCTGTCTCTACTGAGTATGAAATATCACTGGTGACACTGTAGGCAAAGTATTTGATTCCCAGTTTTGACATATTTGCATCCATGGCATATTCTCTGTCAGAGCAGTGAAAGAACTTTACTGATGGAAATCAGTGCATCCATTCAATTTCTATACCTGCTTGTTCCAGACAACCACTCATGTACTCAATCCCAAGATTTAGAGACACCAATTAACCTAGCAAGTATGTTTTTGGACTGTGGGAGGAAGCCAAGGTACCCGGAGAGAATCCACACATACTTTCGCAGTACATACAAAATCCACAAAGAAAGGCCCCAGTTGAGGCTTGAACCAGGAACCTTCTTGTTGTGAGGTGATGGTGCCACATCACTGTGCAGCTCCAAAGTTATGTTGACCAGTGATTCTGCTGTTTCTGATTAAATAAACCTCAAAGTCATGACATCTTAAAAGGTTGAAACAATTTTGTACATGCAACACTATTAAAATTTTAATTAAAATTTTGATTTGTTGACATTTTCTCAAATTAAAGATCTTTAATATTCTCCTTGAGCAGTCAGGGGCTTAGAATTACTCCTAAGAAGAGTGTTAAGAGTTGACTTATGAGTAAAAAATTCCTAGGTAAAAGCTGAACTTTAAAGTCTCACTCACACTTTTAGCAAAGTGTAGGACTCAGTATTAGGAATCAGGGGCTATGGTATTAGGCTACAAGGTACAGTAAACTGAATTTTAGATGATGTCACCTCCAAGTCCGCTGAATTGACCAATGGCTGAATGGAACCATTTATCTAAAAATATCCAAATATCTTAGAGAGATGTCTCAGTGAACCGTTAAATGGACAATAGGAGTGTATATTTTGACAATAATCAACAAAAATGTTCAAATTATATCCATCCATTTTCTTCCGCTTATCCGGAGTCGGGTCACGGGGGCAGCTGCCTAAGCAGGGAAACCCAGACTTCCCTCTCCCCGGCCACATTCACCAGCTCATCCGGACGGATCCCGAGGCGTTCCCAGGCCAGCCGAGAGATGTAGTCCATCCAGCATGTCCTAGGTCTTCCCTGGGGCCTCTATCCGGTGGGACGTGCCCGGAACACCTCACCAGGGAGGTGTCCAGGAGGCATCCTAACCAGATGCCTGAACCACCTCATCTGGCTCCTCTCGATGTGGAGGAGCAGCGGCTCTACTCTGAGCCCCTCCTGGATCACCGAGCTTCTCACCCTATCTCTAAGGGAGAGCCTGGCCACCCAGCGGAGAAAACTCATTTCGGTCGCTTGTATGCGCCAAGTCGGGGGGCAATGAGCATGCCCACACCTGCTCGGCGCCTCTCACTGGGAGCAACTCCAGAATGGAAGAGGGTCCAGCCTCTCTCAAGGACAGTGGTTCCAGAGCCCAAGCCGTGTGTCGAGGTGAGTCCAACTATATCTAGCCAGAACCGTTCAACCTTGCGCGCCAGCTCAGTCTCCTTTCCTGCCAGAGAGGTGACATTCCACGTCCCTAGAGCTAGCTTTTGCAGCCGAGGATCAGACCACCAGGGTCTCCGCCTCTGGCAGTCGCCCAGCTCACACTGCACCTGACCCCTATGGCCCCTCCTGCAGGTGGTGAGCCCACGGGAGGGGAGGCCCATAGCACCCTTTCGGGCTGAGTCCGACCGGGCCCCATGGGCAAAGGCCCAGCCACCAAGTGCTCGCCTCCGTGCCCCACCTCCAGGCCTGGCTCCGGAGGGGGGCCCCCGGTGACCCACGTCCAGGCAAGGGAAACCTTGGTCCTTGTTTTTTTCTCATCATAGGGGTGATTTGAGCCGCACTTTGTCTGGTTCTTCCCCTAGACACCTGTTTGCCATGGATGACCCTACCAGGGGCTATACATTCACAATGAATTAAAAATAAATGTTTCCTAATTTAGCTCCTTTTTTTAAAAAAAAATCATTGTACATTTCCAATGTAACTTTTTCTGATTGTATTTATTGTCTTTCTATGTTGCATTTGCTGCTTTTACTCGATGGATGTGTCATGTAAAGCACTTTGACTTGTTGCTTAAATGTACAACAAATAAATTTGCCTTGTCTTTCCTTAATTAGGCAAGTTACTTGAAATTGGTGTGTGGTTAATTTACCTACTCTATTTCTGCCGCTGTCACTGTCCACATAGCTGAAACCAATGTGGAATCAAAAAGAATTCCAAACTGGAAAGAGGAGGAGAAGCTCCTACTTGTAGAATTAGTTGATTGAAGAAAGGACATAAAAGGGAAATTAAGCAAAACACTGACAAGCCGTGATGAAAGAAACACATGGGAGGAAATTGCAAATCCACTAAATGTGTCTCAAGCCTTCTGCTCTTACTCACCTGACTCAAATTAAGTGAATCCAACAGCCTGTGAAATTCTGTGCAACAACTCAATTTGAGTCAGGTGAGTCATAGCAGAGACATGGAAAACCTGCTGGATTGTGGCCCTTGTGGGACCGAATCAAATAGCCCTGCTCAACAGGCAACTCCTAACCACTTAGGACTCTTCTGGAAGAGTAGGGGTGATTTTTAGACTTGAGAAAGTTGATAAATAGCTTTGGTTCTTAAGTTTGAGAATAGGACTGAATTCCACAATTTCTCAGCACTTAGGACTAAAATGGCTCTAAGACACTTACGGCCCCAAGTCTTTATAACCTGAGCAAACCTTTCAGAGAGAAAGTTTTCTCTGTTCATTTTTTCTTCAAAGGATGACCAAATAACATCTTCAGGCAAGTGAATAGGCAATTCCTTTAAAAGGAAAAGAATATTATATATGTTTATATAAAATACAGTCTTTTTGAGATATGGACATTTATTTGTCCAGTTTTAAGGCTTTAATCACAAAGGTAAGCAATTGTTGATAACATTTCTATTAAACCAGTTTAGCATACAGGTCCCTCTCATATGTAAGAAAAGAAACAAGTGGTTTGTCGTAGATGATAACATTATTTAATTTAAAGTTAAGTTTTTTTCTAAGGTCTGTTTACAGTGATCACAGTGTAGTCCCTGTGATAGACTGGCGACCTGTCCATGTGGACCTGCCTCTTGCCTGCTAAAACCTTGGAAAGGCTCCAGCTTCCCTGTGACCCTGAACTGGACTAAGGGGTATAGAAAATGAATGAATAAATGAGTTTAGGAGAACATTGATACAACTAAATGTGAAAGTTTTGCAAAGGTTCCCAAACCATAGAGAAAATTTAGGAATCTACATATTTTAATAGATGTAATTTTCTGGAGACATTTTATTGTGATGTTTGTTTGAGTTTTGTTCAACTGAAAACTTGGGATGCACTTTCTTAGTTTCTGACAGTGACATGTAGAGGACGGCTACACCATGACACATTTGATATATCATACAATTCTCCACTCATTCGTTGCATCTGACATTCTAGTCCACAATCATTATGCAAATGTAAGTAGGCTACCGTTTGAAAAGTCATGGCATTGGTGCTGAAACCTGTATACACTGAAAAGAAGCCACTGTGGCAACTCACCACAGAGAGGAAAAACACCATGCAGGACAGAGAGAAACCACTCGTATAACCCAGATATCCTGCAAAATGCAACAAAACCATCATCCGATACATACAGACGCATGGTTTGACATCATTCAAAACAGAATGCATCTGGCCATGATGTCTGTCTAAAAGTTGTCTCTATAACAAGTGACAGCTGCGGACTTGGACGAAGTTGATAGAAGGTGAACTTACCCAGGTGTTTCATCATGGCCAGTGGGAGGATGACACAGACAGTGACGATGATAATGAGGTAATTTCCATTCATGAACCACTCTCTAGATAAAAAACACATGACATAATTAATCTGACCAAACCAAGCACTTAACCCGTTAAGGCCCGAACCATGAAAAAATGGTAAGAAAAGTCCAATTTTTTTAAATTTGAGGTCTTAATTTGGCCCTTTAACAAAATGTAACAACAAAAATTACATTTTTTGGGGGGATATCTACCATTTATTACCATGTGATATATTAAAATTATTATAATATGGTTTTCTGCTTCTGGGTATCTATTAGGGAACAGAAGACGAATATCAGATTGTGTTCAACAGGATTTTGAGCAAAGTTTATATCATAAATTGAAGCAAAATGTCTCAGAAATTTTGTGTAACAAAAAGTTGCCACAGTCGGTGCTTGTGTAGTTTTGGTTTTGTTGGGTTAAAAAGTGAGTTAAATTGATATAATCTGATAATGAAGAGGAGAGAAAATAAACTGAATACCAAGGAACAAGATCATAGATGCAAGCACTGGACTGGATTACTAACCCTGGTGGTCTACATCCACTCAGATTCCTGCAGACTGCAAACTAGAGTTTATTTACTGACTGGGAAGATGCACTCAGACTTATCAGATGATCTAATCTCATCAATAATCTGTCAACATTTAGTGTCTCATTTCATTAAGTCAACCAAAATTCAACAGTGTGACTTTAACTTCACTTTCTGTTTTTTTTTTTTTTTTTTTAAACTTTGCTACGACGGACTAGTGATGTGTCCAGGGTGTTCTCTGTCTCGCCTAAGCAGCTGCTGTGATGGGCTGCAGCCCCTGGGATACTGCAAGGTTATAGAAAATGGATAATTGAACTCTGCATGTACTGTTCATGAAGTGAATTATAACTTGTCAATACAAAAGGTTAAAGATGCTTTAAGCAATGTTCAGAACCAGCATCTCAAAGACAACAAGCGGGACTAAATCCAGAGGCAACTTTGAACCCTTGCATGTCACTGTAATGGGGCCAAAGAGTGTGTGATTGATTGATTTACTGCATGATTTTTTGGATCTTAACTGTGTGTCATTTTATATTGTATGTGAAACGCTGAGTTTTATTGTAAGTGCTATGTAGTGGTTTTCTTGACGCCTTCTAGAAGCCCAAACAAACCCTTAATAAATGAACCCAGTTAGAAACAGGTGTGAGCTTTTAGGCGCTTCCAGGTACTCCATCATGTCAGATCATGTTTCTTCTGTCAGATGAAGTACTGCTGTACTTGTTACAGCAGGTATGTGCACAAAGAAGAAATTAAGTGGCAGATTTTGATCCTCCGTTTCCGTCTTGGAAGCAGTGATGAACACATCCCAGAGACCGGTGGATTTCTGCAGAAACTTTTCCAGCTGATGTGCTTTTGGCTGAACGTGGGTTGGATTTACAACAAGTCAACAAGATGAACTTGATGATGAGAACAGGCGAGGTGGTACACCTGAGACGTAGAAAGGGTTACTGGCAGCAGACCTAGTAAGTAGGTGATTTTGAATTAAACAGTACTGATGTGGATGACAGCCCCATGAAGAGACTGTAAAGGTTTGTTGTGATTAACGTGAGTCCCAGTGTTGTTTGGTAATACTGTATATTCAGTCAAAACATCTAGGACTGTTTGCTTGATCAAACTGCTGCCACATCCAGTAAATTTTTTTGGTTTATTTAATTGTAATAAATAAATTGACTTCCACATATTTTTGCATGCTTTCATATTTTTACTCCTTTTGCTTTAACAAGAAGAATTAAATTAATTATTTAGTCCTGTATATTTAGATATCTGTCTTTTTCTTTCATGAAACCGAGAATAAATTCCTTTATCAGAAATTAATCCACACAGATGAACAGATAATTTGATTTCAGAATCAAAATATCAGAGCAATGCATATTTAAATAACATATATATGTTCCATATGCTGGTATAGCTGCAGCAGACAGTTTGTAGACTCACAGATCTTCATCCATCTGTTTGTAAATTGGCTGCAAGAATATTTTAATAATGGGTAGGTTTTCAAGTCATGACAGGTGTACAAACTCACACCAAACACAAGGTAAACACCAACGTCTGAGACTGAAACAGGTGGTAAATAATTCCTGGCCAGCTTGTTAGGATCTAGACCAGGGGTGTCCAGCTCTGGTCCTCGAGGGCCACAATCCTGCAGGTTTTAGATCTCTTCCTGGTTCCAACACACCTGATTCAAATAAAAGGCCCTCTTCAACAGCTTATTGTCAAGTTCTGCCCAAGAATCTTGCCCCATCAATCTGATTGAGATGCTGCAGCAGGAAACATCCAAAACCTGCAGGACGGTGGCTCTCAAGAACCAACTTTGAAAACTCCTGATCTAGATAATTAATTAGTGCATCGTGACAAATCTTCGTTTGCTTATTATGGTGAGGATGTTTCTCTCTTGTGTGTTTTCAGACATGTTTTTACATAGTTTACTGATGAGAAACCTGAAAAGTAAACAGTAGTGGTACTCCCCAAGCAAAGGCCGGGTGACATAAACTGAAAATCTGGATTATCTTCTAGTTTGGCTCATTTCTGACATAAGCAGCTACTTGAACCAATGAGAATAAAACTGCAACTGAACTCTTTTATGAGGTTCTGTCTGTGCCAGGTCCAACATACTAACTTGACCAAATGTTTGGCCATCTCGATTCCGCTTTAGTCTATACTTCTGCTTCTTCTGCAGTCTGACTGTCATTTACAGTGTCGTCTTGTGTTTCACTGTGTTGTCTTGCTGTGTCGTTATGATGTGCTGTTTCACCCTGCCGTACTGATATGTTATAAAGACAGCCACCTCTCCCACCACGTTGTTGTATGGAACAAAGTGCCACTAAGAGACCCAGAAGTTTGAGCAGAGCACAGTGAGAGAAACTACATTACCAAAAGCTTTTACTATGCTTATGTCAATAACTTAAAACAGCTGATCTTTTTCTTATTTTGTACAAGATTGAGGCCAAATGTAATAAATAGATAAAATGACGTACCTTGATGTAGTTTCTCTCCCTGTGCTCTGCTAAAACTTCCCACCGGTTCTCTTCTTCTCACCATTGTCTGTCTCTCGGGTGAAAACGCACCGCGGGCCTTAGAAACCTGGAGCACTTCTGTTGTGTCAGTGAATTTGCAGTGTTTTCTGCTTGCAGTTGTTTTCATTTATGCAGCGTGTTTCTGTATTTGCAGCGCAGTAGCTCACGAGGACTGGAGTTGGAGATCCCTGGATTAGACTGTCATAATGAAAATGCGACTAAGCCATTTGAGTACCTTGTTCGTACTCAGTGGTGACAGGACTTTTCATTTTGGTGGCTCTGACACTTTCATTGACATAAATACTTGGTTTTGAGGAATGAACTATCTATTTTTAGCAAGTGACACGCTTTTGCAGCTTATGCACAAGGTTCTGCAGTTTGTACTAATTGTTTCGAGAAACACACTAATTGCTATGCAAATGTCAATTCTGATGTGAGAAATCAACCAAAGCGACTGAGAAAAACTGTAATCCAGGTTCAGTCCCTTTCTTTACCCGACAACTTCTTCAACAACGACCGTAGTTTCTTTTGAGGTAATGTTGGAGCCTGGTCGTCTGCAGGTGAACGTTTTGTTCTGCTCTCAGCCAGTTTTCTTAGAAAATATGAGCTACTGGTTGGTTGATGTAGTCTTTTACAGAGAGGGAGAGCCGAGGAGAAGAGGCAGCAATTTATATGAATTAACATGAACATGTGGCCGGACCGGCTGGTAAAGACAGGGCTGGAGATCAACACAGGGTTGATATGTGACATCACGCTATACTCCAGATGAAATTACACCTCTAGTTCTTCACATAGACATTTTAATTCCTTCAGTCTAGAAATGATGAATTTCTGCTTATTGCCCCTTTAAACAAAACATGAAATTGACTGTTTTGATTGGCAGGTTCATTTTTTCTGAACTTCTAAAACAGCAAGACAACACAGTGAAACAGAAGACAACGTTGTAAATGACACAGACTCACAAACCTCATAGAGAACCACAGAAAATATTTATACAGTGCTTCTGTAATTCTTTGTCTCAGTCTTATATTTGTAATGGACACACACAGATGGAGGTAACCAGTTTGTTCTCCAGGACAGGTGCTTGGTATCTCTTTATAACATACACAGAGAGAACTCGTGTTTGGATGAGTACTCACTCAGAGGTGGATGTTTGACCAAGAAAAGTTTGGATGACCAGCGGTAGCTCGTATTTTACAATGAACAGGTAGCTGGACATGGCTGCAGTGGAGGAAAACATAGATGGCCTCATATTCACGGGAGATGACATAACATAACACGACACCTGCAGCACACATTACAACCTTACCGCCGATGTTGTGCAGCGTTATGATGACAGCTGCTAGAATCTTTCCTGGATGACCGAAAGCTCTGAAGCCGAGCTGCTCGTAAGCACGAATGCCTGAAGAGACCAGGAGCAGAAAGCAACGGAGTCAGACAACGTTCAGGACTGAATTAGCTTCAGTTATAAAGGAGGTACAGTGAGTAGACCAGGGGCTGAGCTCTTACCCACAACCCCAGCACTGTGGAGCAGCAGATGGACGGAATAACAAGACAGACAAGCAATACATGTCAGCAGGATCCTGTAAAACACAAACAATCATAATTTAATTCACTGTTTTTCTCATTTTCTCTTTTTAACTGTAATATTAAGATAGACAGGTTTTCCTAATCCTGCTGTTCTACATAGGAACTACATAGTTTTTCTGTTTTTGAGCTGGATTGGCTCGCTGCAGTTAGGTTTGGATGTGTGTGTGTGCTTAAACATACAATTATGTACGTTGGCAGGTATGTATCTGCCTGCTCATTTTCCAATAAACTTGTTTAAGTTCAGAGCCTGAAGAAATGTCCAAATACCTGATCTGCACTGTGTGTCACATTCAGTTAAATCTTTTCCATACACTCACAAGAAAAGGACAATGCCAGTGTTTGACATGGCATACGACAGTCCCAGGATGCCACTGCCCATGATGGCGTTGCTCAGGTTGAAAACAGACATCCCAAAGGAGGTTTTTCCCTCAAACTGGAAAAATATGACAAGAAAATTAATTCATGGAGTCACTAATCACGTGACACTGACATCGAGGCTTTTTCCTATTCTGCAGGTCTCTCTCTCTCTCTCCTTTTTTTTATATGATTTATTTCAATTAAAAGAAATTGAGTATTAGAAATCCAAATTACAGAATATAAAAAAAATGATTTTGTGCAATTAGTAAAGTTTAATAATATGGCATGTATAATAAAAAAATCACAGTTAATAGCAATATTATAAAATTACATATTAAACTATTTAAATAGCTTCAGTTTCAAATTAGGTGCAGAAAACCACATGCAGTTTTTGACCAGATAACTTTTGTGTACAAGTACAGGTGCATGGCTATAACAGGTCAGAGAAGAGACCCAGAAGTCACTATGTTGCAGGACTGATGACAGCTTGACTTTTCAGGCAGCCATTGGCAGCCATCAGAGGTCAATGAGTAATGGGGGTGACATGACTTTTCTGGCTGATCAAACACACTGTCACGTTTTGGATGATCTGTGGGGCGATATCAGCTAGAGGAACATTGCTGTAGCTGAGCTGAGAAATAACCTGGAGCTGATGGAAATATGTACCAGGTACAGGTTGGAGTTTTATTGTGCTGTAAAATAAAATGAGACATGACTAAGAGACAGGTTCAACATGATCAGAGCATAAAAACTGATCATCAATCAGGGATTAAAACACAATTTTAATATTAATATCAAGATGGGAAAGTGATTTAAACTTAAACTGAAACTACGTTTCTATTTCTATCTCTGTTTTAGAAACAAATCTTGTTTCTCTCTCAGTGTGGTGCCCACAACCTTTATGTCACCTCAGTTCAAGTTCAATGCAACATATGGCAACATTCATTCATTTTCTGGACCGCTTCGTCCAGTTAAGGCTCATGGGGAAGCTGAAGCCTATCCCAGCAAGAGGCAGGGTACACCAGACACCCTGGACAGATCAGTCCATCCCAGGTCCAACATATGGAGTCAAACAACACACAAAAAGGTCGCTGTTTGAACCTCCTCTGGGCCGAGGCTCAAACCAGTGGCTGTGACGCCATGGTGCCAACCACCACACCACAGTGTAGCCTGAACTGTCAACATTTCTATTTAAATTATACATGGTCCCTTATAAATGTAAATGAAAAAATCATCTTTGCTGTTTGAGGAGAGCAGAGAGCTGCTTCCCTGGCTTCCTGCTGTAGTTCCCTTTCTTTCTTTTTTTCTTTCTTTCTTTGTTCTTTCTTTCTCTTTCATTCATTCATTCATTCATTCATTCATTCATTCATTCATTCATTCATTCATTCGTTCTGTGACTGTCTATATTGATGAAATGAGGTACACAGTTGTCTGTGGGCATAGGTCATGCCCTCTGGTTTATTTACTTTCCTCTCCACACAATCAAGCTATGTCCTTCTGTAGCTCCTCCAGGTGCATTTCAAATAAATGTCCTCCTGTAGGAGTAATAGTATTAAACATTAGATACAGAGTACTGAATGTACTGCCCATTATTTAGCGTCACTGCTTAAATAAACAGCCAGCTAACGTGTAAATCTTCTAATTATTGCACAAGGCTTGTCTTTCTTGTTTTTTTTTATTGTAAATTCTGATATATCATAGCTGGTTAGTGAATGGTCATTAAGTTACTTTGTTCCTTGCTGGAAAAGAATGTTGAGAGAAAGTTATTCAACATTTTCATGATAAAACATAAAAAAACATTTAAAAAGAAAACAAAACTCTACTAGTGCGCAGTGCTGAGTTCAGAGTTCACTCCTGCAGTCTGATGTCAGTTTCAGACTCCGTTTGGCGGCTGTAATGTACCGCCCAACACTCCCTAATCAGTCTCTCTTCAAAAGCTTGCGCGATTTCTACAGTTGTTGTGTTTGTCTTTATTCTTCTTCTGCTTTTTTTTTTGTTCCTGATCCTCTTCTTCTCTGGTTTGTTTCTTTCACTGGTTGCATGTCGGCTTTTCTGCTCAGCACTGCCTCCGCGATTTCTGGTGGTATTGCTCCATCTTCTGCGTGAAGCGACAGATAGCTAGGCTCCATGAAAATGGACCAAGTTACGTACGTAACTGACGCAGAAGACAGATAAAGGCAGATTTATACTCGAGCAGTGTCTGTGTGCGGTTGGTTATGGCTGATGCTGGTAAGTTTGCTCTTGCACTCAAGCGTAGGTGGTTCACATCGTTTTGGTATCATGTTGCAGTTTCTCCTCCTAATCTGAAGGTGGCAGCAGGGGTGGTATCGGCCAGTAAACTCACCAGGTTGGAGTTCTTTTGATGGTTCACTTCAGTTCCGGTATGTATTTTCTGTTTTAAAACAACAATGGCGTCCAGTATGGTTCTGTCACGGTCCGCCTGATGGGATTAGGATTTCCCAGCTGTCCCCGGACACATTCTCCTTCCACTCACCTTGATTGCTGATGTGCTCCACCTGTACTGTGTCCTACATAAACCTGAGTTTATCTGCCTCTCATTGCTAGATCGTCTTGGTTCTTCCCTGCACGTATCCAGCCTTGTTTTTTTTTCTGCCTGCCGACCTGTTTATGGCCCCCGATCTGTTGGACCTGGATTTTCGACTCAGCCTGCCCCCTATCTGATAACACTGTTTTGTTATTGCTTGGATTTTCTGGATCTCAGACATCTGGATTGTACTAAGGATTTGGATTTTGGATCACGGACTTTACCCCTCCAACCATTAGGAAATCATGGAAGCACCCATTGCTAAACTCGACCGTAATACAGTACTCCAAAACTGCTGACAGTGTTACCCTGTGTTAACATCATCTCTGTCCAGCAGTTCTCTCCCATACCCCAGCAGCATTCCCTTTGGTTTCTCTCATCCAGTCCCCGGTGAACTCTTTTCAGCGGATTCCTCACATACCCTGTATGCTGGATTCCCCTCATCAGCTGGTACGTGATCACGTTCAACAATCCTGTATTGTCACCTCAGACTATTCCTGCCATTAACTCCTGTTCTCATACATCCACAGACGAGCAGACCGAAAGTGACCGGACACCACGCTCCTGAATATTTACCTTGTAATAATAAAGTCTCTATAACCAATCCTTGGGTCTCTGATATTTACAGAGTCCAATCTGCTGATCCTTGACAGAAAGATCTGGCCAACACGATGGACTCATCAGAACCCAAAGACTGGCGTGTCAGGGTTGAAAGTGCCTTTTGTCAACAGGAGGCAGGATTGAGCGAGCTAATCTCGCAGGTTAAAGACCTTTCTAAGCGGATCGTTACGCTGACCATGTCTGACTCCAGAGATACACGCTTGCCGACGGCTTCCCCGATGGTAAACACGGGCCACGAACCACGAATGGCACCCCCAGAGAGATATGCTGGAGAACCAGGTCAGTGCCGGGCATTCCTAATACAGTGCTCGCTGCATTTCAAGCTACAACCATCTTCATTCCCCACAGAAAGAGCTAAGGCAGCCTATGTATTGTCCCTTCTGTCGGGAAGAGCCAAGTTATGGGGAACAGCGCAGTGGGAGAGGGACTCGCCTGTGATCGCTAATTTTAGGAGCTTCTCGGAGGAACTACGCCGGGTTTTTGACCCAATCCGACCCGAACGAGAGGCATCGAGGAACCTGTTTTCCATCTCCCAGACTGGCAGGTCAGTAACGGATTATACCATAGATTTTCGCACTGAAAAAAATCCACCTTCAGGTCTGGAAGAGGTGCTTGTTGGGCCTCCATGGAGCTACGTGGAGCTACGCAACGCCTACAGTGGTGACACAAGTGTAAATCCACCTTAAAACTGTTCATCTGTCTGCGTATCCGTCTTCTGCGTCAAGCATAAATAGGCCTTTAGTTGGGTTTAGCTTCCTTTGTCCAAGTGGATATTGTTTAGAGTCAAAATTCTCAGAGGCCTTTGAGTCATGATAGGTATCAGGCTTAGCTGTAAAAACAATGTGAAGCCAATGAGTCATTGAGCCTTTGGGTTTCCCTGTGAAGAGGTAATGGGATGTGGGCATTTCTGCTATGTTAAGACAGTTTTGTTACTGTATGTAGACTAAAGACCAGTGATCAATCTTCCCTCCTTTATAATGATAACACAACTATCAACAATTAAACAATAAATACTAAGTCTTATGAGTTATCGCTGCAATAGACCGATGATGTCTCACACTCACATCTGTGAACTGGGGTCTCTTTGAACCTCCATCCTTGTGCTGCAAGAACTTCTCTTCCTCCGGTGGGACTCTGCAAAATCCATCACACAAAAAACAAACACTACACCTCTTATTCTCCAAATATGATTGAGAAGTGATTGTAAGTCAGGAAACCCAGAGGGAACATACCCGCCCTCCACAGATCCATCAGCTTCATAGTGAAGTCCGTTTGAAAGCTTCTGCAATTCCATACCAGTTTTTTCCATAACAGGCTCAGCAGGAAGATGGAAAAGCTAAATAAATAAAATCTTGTAGTGTGAACTCTGAAAGACAAAGCACAAAATAGAATATGGTGACTGCTGGTGTGTGTTCAGTGTCACTCGTCCTAAAACAACAATATTTATTTAGTGCCTATCAACAGCACATATTTCAAATTGACACGGGATGTAAAAAATAGATTTTCTCTTTGTTAAAGTCTTTGATTAATATCAGGACACATTTTTCAAAGCTTTTTTACAAACATAGCTCTTAAAATAAATTGGATTATGGAAAGGAGAAGTGTTTTTTATACATAGGCTGATTTATTGCCTCTGTAAGTGTCAGTATCTGTGTATCATGCTGTGTTCTCTTGTTCTCTTGCTGTAAATATTCTGGAGGATCTGCTGCAGAAAACTGGAGCACATATTGTGTAATGTCACGTTTACAACTGGAAAAACCAGAAGCTTATTGAGCAGCTCGGGATACTTTTTTTTCTTCTTGCTAGTTGGTGACAAAGACTACAATAAAAGTAGAGAAAAAGATGAGACTAACAACCACTGCAAGAACACTGCACTGTATTTGTACTTTAATCTTAATCATAAGTTTTACTCTAAGTCATTTAGAATTTATACTCTAGTGAAATTATGTTATTGTGTTAACCCAACCAGCAAGTGAGAGCATCCCTGTAATGTGTTTTTGTGTCACCCAGGCAACCAGTAAAATAGCATCCATCAAGGTGACAAGGATATTGTAAAATTTATGTATTTTAGCTCTAACCTTGACTGTTTTCTAACCATTCTTAAGTAATGTTATAGGAAATAACAAAAATGTTTTAGTAAAGTGTTGTCATGTTATTAACCAAAAAGTGACAAAGCAGCAAAATCCTGAGACCGTTTACTCCAGTGTCCTCGCCAAAGTCTTGAAAAATATCCATCTAAATACACACAGTGGCAGATGTTCAGCTTTGGTTCTGCTAGATCTCAATGCTGCATTTGATCCAGTTTACCAGAACATCTTATCCAGTTTGATTTCAGTCCTACTTGAACAACAGGGACTACTTTGTATCAACTGGTTGCTATGGCTCTTTCCGACTGTAGGAACCTTTTGCAGTTCCTATAACCTTTTCAGGAACCAGGCTGTTTTGTTGCGCATTCCGACAAATAGGAACTGGGGACCAAAGCCCTCAGTTCCTATAACCATTTTAGCTCCTGCTCCGAGGCAGGGTCTGAACGGGGTTCTATAGGAACCCTCATGACGTAGGTGTTTGGTGACTGGTAGCTCCGCCCCTTGCCAGATTTCCGCATTTTGTGTCCCCGCCACATTTAAAAAACACGGTTGCACATACGGACAAAAACAACAACAGAGCAAGCGATAAATGGACCGACGAGGAGGTGGAAGCTCTTCTGACCGTCTACGCCACAGAGGATTTTCAGAGAGGTTTTGAAGGTTCGCAGCGAAATATAAAAATATTCCTGACGATCAGCTCTCAGTCAGAGAACGCAGGATAACGCGAAGCAGCGCACGTAGAAAACTCACACAAGACTACAAATAAATTAAGGACCACGACAACCGGAGCGGGACGAACCGAAAAAACAGTAAATTGGACAGCTTGTACCACCGACATGTTTACTCGGGCAACGCCGCAGCAAATGACTCCTGCGTGCGGCAGGAAAAGCCAGTGTGATATGCAGCATATACACACACGTAAATAGTTATTTTTACTCTGCTGTATTCACTATAAAAAAAAAAAAGACTTTGTAAAGAGTCTGAAGTATTCAGTTTGTGTCTGTTAGATGTGCTTTGGCCACATCTATAAAATATTAGCTAATAAAAATATTGAGTAGTTATTAACTTATCACAGCTATGAAATATTAAATAATCCATCTTTGGTCGCTACATTTTAAGTCTTATCCCTGGGTGTAAATTACATTAGTTTATCAACTTTATAATATGCTCCATATCACAGAACGAAGTTTATCATGTTTAACCAAGATCTGGCATCAATACTTGTGGACACAAATTACACACATGTCTTGATTACTGTAACAGTTTTTACAGGTTTCTCTAGAAAATTACTAAGACAAATGCAACTAATCCAGAATGCTGCTGCTCATGTCCCAACAAAGACCAAAGAAAAGGAGAAACATTTCACTCTGGTTCTTAGATCTTTACAATGGCTTCCTGTGAGACAATGAATTTAAAACGTAGCTGAACAAGGCTCTGAACGGTTCTCATCTAAAACATAGATCTGATCTGCTGAGCCACAGAGTCTTCAAAGATCATCTGGGTCAAGTTTACTTTCTATTTACAGAGTTAAATCTAAGCTTTTAGTTTTATTCTTCTAATATCCAGAACAAACTGCTAAAACTTGAAGTATGATGATGATAATGCTGATGATTGTGATGATGTTGAATATGCATTTCCTATTGATGTCTGTTTATATCTCACTCTAAATGTTCTCTTTGTTTCTTTTGATCTTGGGTCACACATTGTGTTACCTTATGTAGAAAACGTGCTATATGAACAAACTTGTCTTGCTTTACAGACGAGGAAATGCTGAGTTGTGTTTCCCTCCTGCCATTTGTAGAGGTTTAAAGGACAAACCCATTGGTTAATTTTAGTCATTTAAACAAACGTGTGGTTGGTTTGAGTGGAGGGCTGTTTAAAGGCAAGGCATGTTTATTTATTTATTTATAAACTTGCCTTGCCTTGCATTCAGGCAAGTTCCAGTGTGAGAAATTAACAGTTGTTTAGATAAAAAAAGCCACAAAAAGTTTTTAACCCGCATTTCAAACTGCTGAGAGCTTCAGCAGACCTGCAGTTTTCTGGGAGTTGTTCCACATGTGAAGAACATAAAAGCTGAATGCTGCCTCTACCCGTTTAGTTCCCAGGTGACTCTGGGAACATAAAATAAACCTGACCCTGATGACCTGAGGGATCTTGTTGGTCCATAACGAACCAGAAGATCCTGAATGAATTTTGGCCCAGGATTTTAAAGTTAATGTAAAGCGTTACAGTAGTTCAGTCTACTAAAAAGAAATGCATTTACACATCTTTCTAAGAAAAAAAATCAAATCTAGACTTATGGTGGCATTGGTCCAAAAACTAATGTTGCAATAATCTCTTGGATATTTCACCTGTTCTTTGCTGGCATGTTTTAAAGGAACTTTTGTTTCTGGCAAGCTTCTGTTTTTTTCTTCAATTTGCAAAAATCCTCGGAATAATTAAAACAAAGCAGACTGAGAAAAGATATACCTCATAGGTAGGTACATTGCAGCTGTGATGTATGAGAAATGTATAAAAAGCAACGTGGCTCCACAGATAAGAGACCGGAGTGAAGTCAAGTCTGGGTGCCTTCAGTTATGGATATCTCTTCACTGTTGGCCTCAGTAACAACAGACAGAGTGATAACGGCTGAAACTGACCTCTCTACTCAAACATGACTGAGCTGGTTTCTCAGACATTGACATTTTGTACAGCCATAGTCACATGGATTGTATTTGTAAATACCTGGAAGAAAAAGAAGAAGCACGTTTTCATGCTGGTTTTTTTTCTGATCTGTTTTATTGGCATGAATGGTCATGTTTTCCAGAGGGAAATAAAATTATATTTACTGTATTGAATACTTAAAAAAAACTTTATTATATTTTGAATTTCAGTTTTGATTTTGTAAATCTGTAATGACATCACGTAATCATCACAAACTATACTGTCCTTTCTACCAGGTAAATTTGTTTAATTATCCAACCATAGTCAATTATTTGAATTCTCTCTAGGACAAAAATGATAACAGGACACTAAAATTAAGGGGTTTTCTTTGATCCAAATGTTATCTAACATTTTGGGAAGCAGCTACATCCTCCCGATAGATGCACCAATCAGATTAAAGCGTTACTTGTGTTTTCCTTTTGATTCATTTACGTCACTGAACACATACGTCTGTGTTGAAGCATGTGCTTTCAGTTGCTCACTAATCAAATGTTTGAGCACCAGTTGCTCAACGAAAACCGGGATGAATTTCAACATACAAACAAGACTGTAGACCAGGATATTAATCTGCATATAAACACAAACTGAATTAATCCTACAGAACTAAACAGATGTTCATAGAAATCCTGGAATGTAAAAATACAGACTACTGGGATTGCTCATGATTTCTCTTAGACCATGATATATTTATATGAACACCATGCAATGTTTACACATACATGGCTGTTTTTATAGCAGGGATTTTCCTTCTCTGCTCCTAAAATATCCCATCCTCACAGCACAGTGAGTACAGAAAAATATCTGTACTCATTAAAAGCAATAACTCAGTTGCAATGCTGTCAAAAGAATGCCAAACCTACAGGTGCCATCGTCTCCTTTGTCTTTGTGTTGTGGAGGATTGCAAACTATCTATAGCCTTCTACCTACTGTATTGCAGGATCCACCTTGTGTTAAAAAAAGATGACAACAGTGCATATTCTAAAGTCACAGAAAAAAATCCTGGTTTCCAAATGGTGAAATTTATGGTTTCTAGATGTCTTAATTACAAAAGTAGTTGTCCCAAAGTTCTTTTTGAGGGATTAAAAACTGCACGTTTAAGGACAAAGTACATAAGAGCTATGCCGTGAAAATAACGTTTGGAAAAGACCTCAGTTTCATCTTTATTTGTTGTGGAGAGTCAAGGCAGGATGCTGCTAACCATGCTTAGCTAAGTTACGTGGAACTCCTAGCTTGACTCTTACCCAAAGTTAAAACATTCTCCTTTAATACCTTTTAAAACATTGCTGAACATGAATGCTGTATTTATCTTGTATTTTTCTGTATACAAACTAAAATAAACAAATTAAAATCTCTGTTTTTATTAAATAGTTTGTATTTCTCTTATTTCGTGTAGCTATGCTAAGCTAGGTTAGCAACATTTAAAACGTAAAATGGATGGGCAGAGTATGATCCATCAAGAAAAGTTGTAACATGCATTAGATAGCCTGACAAGGTCTGTATTAGAAGGCAAGCCATGTTGGTGTCCTAATCATGTTGTTTTAAGGGCAAAAGCTATCCAAACAATGACTGAAAAAAATTGAGCTTCTAATGGAACAGATTTATAAAGAATGAGTTTTTCCTCTGCAGAATTGCCACCTTAACATGGTGGAGGAGTTTGGGTTCCTTGAGGAATGTGTTATTGGGTCTACTTGGGCAAATTGGTTTCAGGGGAGGGGTCAGACTAACAGTGATTCATAGGCCTCAATGGAATGACTCCAGTGTGCAAAGAAAAGGACAACCTTGCCCTGGAAGAGGGACACTAGGGAACCTCCCTAGAGCCAGATATTTGGGAGGGAAGGAGCTGGTGAACACCTGGTGTTCCAACCTTGGGCCCTGGGACTCAGCCTGGAGGAGCAACAGGATTCCACCTCTTTGTGAAGAAAAATTAAAGTTGGGTGTAGTGTGAGAGCTGGGTGGACCGCAATGACTGCCATTTCCCAGCTTCACAAACTGGCTATTCCGATGTGGAACATAACCTCACTGGTGGGGAAGGACCCTGAGTTGGTTGCATGAAGTAGGACACTACCAACTAGATATAGTTGGGCTAACCCCTATGCACAACATGGGCATGACATGGAACTAAATTCCTGGAGAGGAGCTTATGGTGCATTCCAACTGTCTTGGAATTCTGAGTGGCTGAGAATATATGATGTTATTACCAGGTAGTTGGCGTTTCAGCTGCACCAATTTGGAAAAAATGGATGCCTCAAAAATAACCAATTTGTGAGCATCTACAAAGCTGTATAAACCTAGAAAACTCATGCAGCCATTATAAAAATGTGCACCATGAGAACAGCAGCCAATTTTGGTGATAATAAGTAATAAACCCCACATATTCACACGATTTTTCATGAAGAAACTCAAACATAACAACGTGATTGTCAGTAACAACAACTTCCTGCTGGTTACAGTGGAAACATAACGGATGCTAAATATATTATAAAGGATTTTAATAAAGACAACAATGGACTACAAGCAATACTTGCTGCTGCCACCTTTAAATCTGGGATCTCGGGGTCCTTTGAAACTTATGAGTTTGCTGCTCAGAAAGATTAGATCACTTGCTCATTTCTGGCAAAAATTCCTCAGAATTCCGAGTTCTGAAGCCAACTGGAACACACCATTAACTTTTTCATACTCTAAAGTTGCTCATGGGGAAAGACGTCAGGTGGATGCAGCCACCACCCCCCAGCTGAGTACCTTGTGTTGGATTTCTCCCCAATGAACCAGAGGGTCACTTTCCTGTGGTTGTGACTGGCAGTAGGAAAAGTTCGACCACAGTTTATGTTTTAACCCCAGGGATGTTTTGTTGTTGGCCTTTTCCTAGTCACTAATTGTCCATAAAGAAACCCATGTTTGAGAATTTGAGGTTTTCCAGATTTGTCTTACTGCAAGGACGGAAGGAGTCCCTGGGACAGACCTAAGACTCACTGAAGGGTTATATAGCTCATCTGGTTGGGTAAGGCCTAAGGATCCCCCAGGACAAGAGAGTGTTGATGTAATACGAGTTCCAGGGTTTCTCTCCTGAATCTGTTGCCTGCGAGATCCAACCTCAGATAAGTGGAAGAAAATGGTTGGATGGACAGATGAAAGTATGAGTTTCACAAGAGACAAACTCAGATGTAGTATGTGACAGTTCACTCCAAACCTCCTAAAATAAAAATTATTGTCAGCAACATTTTTTGAAAATAGATGTAAACATGACCAACTGAAATAGCAAATATATATATATATATATATATATATTTATATACAACTGGCCTTTGTGCATGCTCCATAAAACCTGTTGCAGTTATAAATGTAAAGGCAGGAGGATGATATACATCTGAAGCCATTGCAGTTCGGAAACTTTCACTCAACGTTTCTGAGGGGTGAAATGTTGGACTGCTTGTAGGGAATTTTCCAGCCACTCCCTTGTTAAAATCTCTTGGAAGATCATAAAATGTGATAATGTGTTAATGTAGCATTGACTGTGAAAGTGCATGCTTGTTGCTGCTTCAGAAGTTTTTCTGTTGGCCCAAATATTGCTTCCAGCCCATTCAGCTACTGAATGGATATGATCAGATTTATGTGATAGTGACATCAGCCCATAAACCATCATCAGGAAGCCTCATTAACTATTCTTGATATGCTGACAAACAAAAAAACAGCTCAGCAAAAAACCGCACACACAAACAGATGCGTCTGCACATGCAATCAATCAAAACAAAGGCAACACCGCACACTTGTTGCTGCAGCACTGTTATAACTTTTGGGTATTTAAAACTTAAAAGGTAAAAGGAACAAATATAGGAGCAGCAAACTGCAACGTCTGTGGTCGAAAAATCCAGGACTCTGAATCCACCACATCCACCTTCATCCACTTTTAAACCCACCTGGTGAAGTTAGTCACTGTAATTTAAAAGCTAATGTTAGCATCTATGTTAGCAACAAGCTTAGTGCCACAGCAGTGTAAATGTTAGTTTGCACTAAAATAATATTAACTTCATCAGATTGGCTCCACTGAAAGTGTTCAGAAGAAGGAGACTTCTGAACGTAGGTTCCAGGACACTAAGAGGCTTGTGCAAAACTTGACAACAAGCTGTCATGCGAATCAGGTTTGTTGCAGCAGGGAAACATCTAAAGGCCAAGATATACTTACTGTGAACGTAAGCGTACACGTCAACGTCAACGTCCCACTGCGTTTGTGTATATACCTGCTGCAAACGATGGAAGTACAATGCAGCCAAAACACTCAATACTGGAGGTCACCACAAAGGGCAGTACACAGCACTGGGACTTTGAAATTGTGAAAAGGTCAATCTACCGGTCATACTGTTTTTCCGGGGCATCAACTCCCATAAAACCTCTAATGTGAGTGTTATCACTGTGCAACGGGGAGGAAAAACGATACAAATGCAGATGTAGTTGAGGACAAGGTCCGAGAGACGGTCTTCAAAAATATCCACCATTGTCTTTACATCGGACCTCTCATGCTCATGCTCTTGTTTGCATGAGGGCCTCTAGTGTTTAAGTCAATATTGCAACTCGCGCATGTGACATGTTACCTCGTGTCAATGCAAGCGGCTTACATGCCAAACAAATGCTAGGAATGTGTGGCAGCCATGATACATATGCTCGCTGGTAACAGCAAGTTTATTCCAGCCCTAAAACCTGCAGGTCAGGTGGAGGTTCAGCACCAAAGGCCTCTTTTCTACATTCGGGAAAAAAATGCTGTGCAGTATTAGTATTTTAAATTTCTCTGTGGGTTCAGATGATTTTTCTTCACATGAAAAACTCTTAGATATATTATGTTAAGAGCATATTTACTAATCTGAATAAATTTCCAGCTTTTCCAAATTCAGTAAACAAAGAAATTGTCCAGAGGAGAGGGACAGAGCATTTGTCCGTTCAAACTAAAGATCAGTGCTATTACTGAATGCTGGTAGATGAAGAGTGAGTATGGGGTTTAAATTACTTGGATATTTTAATGTCGTCCTTTAAGCAGACCAGATGGCAAATTACTTGTTACAACTAAAAGTGGCTTGAGACTTGACTTAGACTAGCAAAAAATGACTTGTGAACATCTACTGTGGCACACAGGGTGGGAAGAAGAAATACATATAAGTACAACATGTGCCTGAACAAAGCCCGCCCTCTTTTCCAAACAGGGAATGTGTAGATATGCAGCTTATATAATACTGTCAACTTCTTCGTGTGTGTTTGTTCAAATGCAGCATGTTAACACCTAATGGAATCAGCTATGCCACAAGTTTACGCCACATTTTTTCTTTGTTTTTATCTGTCTTGTTTGAATGTTTTAGCTACATTAATTCTCATTTAAATAGATCTGAAACATGCCACAGCCACACAAAAACTCCAAAGTTAACCATAATAACATGAATTCCTTCAAAACAAGAATGAGTTCAAAAAGTTAATTAAAGAAAATATGAAACCAAAATTTTATCCTAATCTCAAGAAGAACCCAACTCAAGTCTATTTTTTGGACTTTAACTGAGTTTATAGACTAAACAGGCAACTAAAATCTGTTTAAACTGTTTGAGTCTGGAAAATAGCTGCACAGCTCATGCATAACAGTTTATTTACTTGATAAACTTGTCAAAATCAACGACTCAGAGCGTCTCCCATGGTCCTTCACTTTTTCCTGAGCAGAACTTCCAAGCAGCAAAACCACGTGGCACACAGCAGTCTTATCTCAGCTAGAAGGAAAAGGAGACTTACCTCCAGGAGCAGGCCCAGGGGATAGTTTGAATCGGAGGGGGGTGAGGGGGAGGGACCTTTGGGTTATCTCCTGGGATCAGAGGTGCAGCTTGGAGAGGCTGGACGGTAATGTTGGACTGTTTTGGAGCTCAGCTGAGAATCACAGTGTTTCAGGGAGAGGTTGGGGAGAGAGGAGCAAACATGGGAGCAAGCAGAGAAGAGGGAGGGCTACTGAAAATAACGGTCTCAGGTTTCTTATGATGTCACATGTAGAGGCACTCCTCTTCCTTTCCAAGAAAAAAACCCAGAAACAAGTTATCTGCCACTGTGTGTTGATTGATGACCCTGTGGGGAATTCAGAGGCTCTTATGATCTGCTCATGCACACTGGCCCTGTTGAATTCTTTGTGTTTTTTACACTCTGACTTGTGGAAAATGTGGTGAGGTGATCAGCTCAGTTTGCAACAACCTAAGACTGCTGGTGGGCAGTTTCGCAGGAAAACTGGAAAAAGCTGGCTGTATAAGATCGGTGTGGAAAAGTTCCACAGAAAGGTAAATATATAAACCAGGACTGCTGAGAAGAATCTGATGTGACCTGCAGCAGCCGGTCTTTAAAACAACAGATGGTCCAGCATACACAGTGTCCCACAGCTACTGTGGAGTGGAGTCTCACTGGAGTATTAACTCACTGTCTGCTGATATGATCGATGTCTGCTTTAATTATTTATCTAACAATAAAAAGTTCACAGTTGTCTTTACTTTTGCACATCTACTTTAATTTATTTTTTTTCAACTTTAAAACAGAAGGAAAAATAAAAGAAAACAGAAGTGATGGTACAAAGAATGAAAAAAAGAAAAAATGAAGAGAGAACAGATTTAAGTGAAAAACAAAAAAGGAAAACTAAATACCTGCTAACATCAGTCTTTATGAGTCCAAAACAGTTCTGAAAGGGAAGTCAAATGATCAAGCATGGACTATTTTCTTCCAAGTAAAATAAACAACAGTGATGGAAAAGATGGAGTTTCCCTTTTTTCTTTTTTTTCCCTAATTGAAAACACGGTAAAACCACAGATTTACACTTTTTATCATTAGTAATGAATTTTTTCTAACTTTAAAAGTTAGACGAAGATTGTTTAAAAGTAAAAAAAATGGTTAAAAGCAGTGAAGATTGCACTTAAGAAAAAAATCTGGTATTTTGACTTGAGTACTTATTTTTCTGACATATTTTTTCTTTTACTATTGTAATTAAAACATCAGCATTTCCAACTCATTATATTATCCAAAGAGGCTGGTTCCTTTTGTTTTTATACAACCCCAATTCCTAAAAATGTGGGTACATTGTGTAAAATGTAAATAAAACAGAATTCAGTGAATTGCGTAACTCATATGCTGTTGATGACAAAACATGGATGATGAGAGTGAGTCACTTTACTATTTAATGAAAAATATCAGCTCACTTTTTGAGTTTTGGAAACAAGAGAATGTAAAAGTAAGTTGCACTAAAAAGGAGCTGGAGGAACACACTACAGCTCATTGGGTCAGGTGCACCTTGGAGAGACAGAGTCCATCCATCCATCCATCCATCCATTTTCTTCCGCTTATCCGGAGTCGGGTCGCGGGGGCAGCTGCCTAAGCAGGGAAACCCAGACTTCCCTCTCCCCGGCCACATTCACCAGCTCATCCGGAGGGATCCAGAGGCGTTCCCAGGCCAGCCGAGAGATGTAGTCTATCCAGCGTGTCCTGGGTCTTCCCTGGGGCCTCTTTCTGGTGGGATGTGCCCGGAACACCTCACCAGGGAGGTGTACAGGAGGCATCCTAACCAGATGCCCGAGCCACATCATCTGGCTCCTCTCGATGTGGTGGAGCAGCAGCTCTATTCTGAGCCCCTCCTGGATCACCGAGGTTGTCACCCTATCTCTAAGGGAGAGCCCGGCCACCCTGCTGAGAAAACTCATTTCGGCAGCTTGTATTCGCGATCTTGTTCTTTCGGTCACTACCCACAGCTTGTGGCCATTGGTGAGGGTAGGAACGTAGATCGACCAGTAAATAGAGAGCTTTGCCTTTTGGCTCAGCTCCTTCTTCACCACGGCAGACTGATGCAGAGTCTGCATCAATGCAGATACTGCACCGATCCGCCTGTTGATCTCTCGCTCCATCCTTCCCTCACTCATGAACAAGACCCCGAAATACGTGAACTCCTCCACTTAGGGCAGGACCCTATTGCAGACCACCCTTTTCTGGCTGAGGATCATGGTCTCAGACTTGGAGGTGCTGATTATCATCCCAGCCGCTTCACACTCGGCCGCGAACCGCTCCAATGAGAGCTGAAGATCACTGCCCGACGAAGCCAACAGAACCACATCATCTGCAAGGAGCAGAGACCCAATCCTGAGGCCACCGAAACGGATCCTCTCAACACCTCGGCTGAGCCTAGAAATTCTGCCCATAAAAGTTAAGAACAGAATCTGTGACAAAGGGCAGCCTTACCGAAGTCCAACCCTCACTGGAAACAATTCTGATTTACTGCCTGCAATGCGGACCAAGCTCTGACACCGGTCGTACAGGGACCGGACAGCTCGTAAAAGCGGGTCCGGCACGCCATACTCCCAGAGTACCCCCCACAAGAGTCCCTGGGGGACATGTTCGAATGCCTTCTCCAAGTCCACAAAGCACATGTAGATTGGTTGGGCAAATTCCCATGCCTCCTCAAAGACCCTGAAGAGGGTGTAGAGCTGGTCCACTGTTCCTGGACAAAAACCACACTGCTCCTCCTCAATCCGAGGTTTGACCATCTGACGGACCCTCCTCTTCAGCACCCCTGAATAGACCTTACTGGGGATGCTGAGGAGTGTAATCCCCCTGTAGTTGAAGCACACCCTCCGGTCCCCCTTTTTGAAGGGGATGACCACCACCCCAGTCTGCCAGTCCAGGGGAACTGTCCCCGATGAACACAGGATGCTGCAGAGGCGTGTCAGCCAAGACAGTCCTACAGCATCCAGAGCCATAAGGAACTCTGGGCCGACCTCATCCACCCCCAGGTCCTTGCCACCGAGGAGCTTTTTAACCACCTCAGCAACCTCAGCCCCAGAGATAGAAGAGCCAGCACCAGCTACCCCAGACTCTGCTTCCTCATCGGAAGACGTGTTAGTGGGATTGAGAAGGTCTTCAAAGTATTCCTTCCACTGCCTCACAACATCCCGTCGAGGTCAGCAGCCCCCCATCCCCACTGTACACAGTGTTGACAGAGCACTGCTTTTCCCTCCTGAGCTGCCGGATGGTGGACCAGAATCTCCACGGTGTCGTCCGGAAGTCATTCTCCATGGCCTCTCCAAACTCCTTCCATGCCTGAGTTTTTGCCTTAGCGACCGCCGAAGCCGCACTCCTCTTAGCCCGCCAATACCCATTAGCTGCCACTGGAATCCCACAGACCAAAAAGGCCAGATAGGACTCCTTTTTCAGCTTGATGGCATCCCTTACTGCTGGTGTCCACCAACAAGTTCGGGGGTTACCGCCTCGACAGGCACCGACAGGCCACAGCTGCTGCCACAGCTGCGGCCACAGCTGCGGCTGGCGGCCTCGACATTAGAGGTATGGAACACAGCCCATTAGGACCCAATGTGCCCCGCCTCACCCGGGACATGGTTGAAGCTCTGCCAGAGATGGGAGTTGAAACTCTTTCCGACAGGGGACTCTGCCAGACGTTCCCAGCAGACCCTCACAACACGCTTGGGTCTGCCAGGCCTGACAGGCATCCTCCCCCACCATCTGGGCCAACTCACCACCAGGTGGTGATCAGTTGACAGCTCCGCCCCTCTTCACCTGAGTGTCCAGAACATGCGGCCACAAATCCGACGACATGACTACAATATCGATCATCAAACTGCGGCCTAGTGTGTCCTGGTGCCAAGTGCACATGTGGGCACTCTTATGTCTGAACAAGGTGTTCATTATGGACAGTCCATGATGAGCACAGAATTCCAACAACAAAACACCACTCGGATTCAGATTAGGGGGGCCGTTCCTCCCAATCACACCGCTCCAGGTCATTGCTGTCGTTGCCCACGTGAGCATTGAAGTCTCCCAGCAGAATGAGGGAGTCCCTGGAAGGAGTGCTCTCCAACACCCCCTCCAAGGACTTCAAAAAGGGTGGGTACTCTGAACTGCTATTTGGTGCATAAGCACAAACAACAGTCAGGACCCCTCCCCCTACCCGAAGGCGGAGGGTGGCTACCCTTTCGTCCACCAGGGTAAACCCCAACTTACAGGTGCCAAGTCAGGGGGCAATGAGCATGCCCACACTCTGCACCTCTCACCAGGAGCAACTCCAGAATGGAAGAGGGTCCAGCCCCTCTCAAGGACAGTGGTTCCAGAGCCCAAGCCGTACATCGAGGTGTCTTACACTGCACCTGACCCCTATGGCCCCTCCTGCAGGTGGTGAGCCCATGGGAGGGGAGGCCCATGTCACCCTTTCGGGCTGAGTCCGACCGGGCCCCATGGGCAAAGGCCCAGCCACCAAGCGCTCGCCTCCGTGCCCCACCTCCAGGCCTGGCTCCAGAGTGGGGCCCCGGTGACCCATTTCGGGCAAGGGAAACCTTGGTCCTTGCTTTCTCCTCATCATAGGGGTGATTTGAGCCGCACTTCATCTGGTCCCTCCCCTACATACCTGTTTGCCATGGGTGACCCTACCAGGGGCATGAGCCCCCGACAACATAGCCGCTAGGATCATCAGGACGCACAAACTCCTCCACCACGATAAGGTGGCGGCTCAGGGAGGAGTAGATAGATAGCTAAAAAAACTAAAAGAAAAAAACAACACGATAAAAGATCATTCAACATGGGAGCTGCTGCAACAGGCCACAACCTAGAACGGCATACATCAGAAAGGTGGAGGAGTTGCTGTTTGGTTTAATGTCTCCTTCCAATGCAGCAGATATCTTATAAAAACTTTGCCCATTCCAATATGTGGCTCCAGATGATCTTCCCCTTTCATTTGTTGTTCCTTGACATTTATTGACCACCTAAACACTGTACATTTCTTTGCTGAACTGCTGTCAGTAATCTGTGTTGACTCTGCCTGTGTAGTTATTGTTGGTGATTCCAACATTCATGTTGATAATCTGGAGGACAGAAAGACCAAAGAATTGTGTTCTTGATAACTTTGGTCTAACTCAGCATGTGGACCAGAGGACCCTGTCTGGATCTAGTCATCTCTAAAGGTATGAATATTTCGAAGGTTGTGGTGATCGATATTGCTCTGTCTGATAATTTCTGTCTTTTCTTTGAGATGCTGTCATTGTCAACAAAAAATTCAAACAGAGGTTCTCAAGAAACAGTACATTGGTGAAAATACCACTGATATATTTATACAAGCTTTCTTGTGGGGCAGGACATATGTCCCTGTGTCCACTCAGAGACATGAACACCATGACACACTTTTCTCCAATCAGTCTTAAAAACCTGTATGAAATCATTGGTCATCTGAAAACCACCACTTGCTGTCTTGACGCCCTGCCAACCAGGTTTTTAAGAATGTTTCAGGATGCATGGCCTTACATATCTTCCAGATTGTAAACACGTCTCTGCTTTCAGGCGTCTTACCTCAGACCCTAAAAACAGCTGTCATCAAGCCACTACTGAAAAAGAAAAACCTAGACTTGTCCCTCATGAGCAGCTACAGGCTGATATCAAACATTCCCTTTCTTAGTAAGATTATAGAAAAAGCTGTCTTTCAGCAGCTACACAGCTTCCTGACACTAAATAACCAGTCAGGTTTTCGGTCACAGCACTGAGATGCCCTAGTTAAGGTCTTTAATGGCATCCACAGATAGCGCAAACTTTTCCGTCCTGGTACTGCTAGATCTCAGTGCTGCATTTGATACAGTCGGCCATAACATCTTACCAGCTAGAAAACTGGGTTGGACTTTCTGGCAATCCAATTAATTGGTTTGAGTCCTGTTTAAAAGACAGGGACTACTGTGTGTCTATAGGCAACTATAAATCTGAGCGAACCAAAATAACCTGTGGAGTTCCCCAAGGCTCCATCCTGGGGCCACTGCTGTTCAACATCTACATGCTGCCACTCACTCAAATTATGAAAAACAACAAATTATGTTATCACAGTTATGCTGATGACACACAAATCTACATAACCATCTCACCAGGAGACTACAGTCCGATCCAAACTCTGATAAACTGCATCGATCAAATTAAAGATCGGATGTGCCAGAACTTTCTTCAGTTAAATAAAGACAAAACTGAAAAAGTAATTTCTGGGGCCTAACAGGAAAGATTAAAAATCAGCAATCAACTTTAAATAGTTAAGTTAAAAAACCAACAACCACGCCAGAAATCTGGGAGTGGTGACAGACTCAGACCTGTGGATATCTGTGGACATTACAACACATTCTGTCTAACTCATGTTCAATTTTAATGTGATACTGGCACATTTGTGAATAAATTAGCTTTTTTTAAAATGTAAGTGCAGATATTTCAACAGCTTAGTGTGTTTGGCCCAGTTTACATGAACATTGTGATTTAAAACTGGAAGATTTTTGTTGAATATGCTCTTTTATTTATTCTTCTGTTATAGGTCAGCGAATAAAACAGTGAATATAAACTTATTTTACTTGGCCTATGGCTTGGTGAGTGTGTTTGGAGGCAAAGTGTGTGGGAGCAGGCGGGAGTGATGAAGACAAGCAGCGGGAGCAGCCAGTAATGGTCAGAATTTCAGCAGGACAGATTTTCAAACATAATCCCGCTCAGGGCTCTAGACTGGACTACTGTAACACTGTCCTAGTTGGTCTCCCTAAAAAGTCCATCAGACATCTTCAATCAATGCTGCTTGAGTCCTCACTAAGACCAAGAAAGCAGATCATATAACTCCAGTCCTCAGACTGGCTTCCTGTCTTTACACTGGCTTCCTGTCTGTCAAACAATTGACTTCAAAATCCTGCTGTTAGCTTACAAAGCACCAAAATACATTCAGGATCTTCTGGTTTGTTATGAGGCAACCAGATCCCTCAGGTCATCAGGGTCAGGTCTACTTTCTGTTCCCAGAGTCAGAACTAAACGTGGAGAGGCAGCGTTCAGCTTTTATGCTCCTCACATGTGGAACAAACTCCCAGAAAGCTGCAGGTCTGCTGACTCAGCAGTTTTAAATCAGGGTTAAAACTGTTCTTTTTGCTGCCTTTTATAAAAAAAAAACAAAAAAACTGTTAATTCTTCAGATTAAAACTTTATTCCTTATTATATCTATTTTATTTGAGCTTTTTCTGTTCTTATTTAATTCCTTTTATTTCTTCTTAATTTTTTGTTTTTTATTGTACGTTTTAATGCTTTGCGCACCCCGCTGTAATGCTTTTAATGTTTTATGTAAAGCACTTTGAATGGTCCTGTACATGAAATGTGCTATACAAATAAACTTGCCTTGCCTTTCAGATGAAGACAATAGACTGGGCTCCTACAAAAACATCTAAGCCATGATAGTTAAACAGCCAGTCCTGGTTTGTTTATACCAAACACAAGTAGCAAAAACCATATAAAAACTTTAAAATACATACTTACAGGTGCAGAAACCATGCAGGATTTTTAATGGAGAGTCTTACTCTGAATTGCTTTCACCATTCACGCACTAAGAATTCAAAACTTCCAACATTTTCCATGTTTTCATCTGCCTGGTCGTGTAGAAGCTCGTTAGAAGCAGCTCATAGTTCCAGGTATTGGGGAAGTGAACTGACAGGTATTTCTCTGATTCAAAGCATAAATCTTTCTTAGAATACATAAGGATCTATGTCATCACTTAGCTCAACTTTTTTTAAAACTTATATAGTACAAAACTAACAACTAAACTGAAAATATTCAAGGAAATCTTACGTTTTTTGTGAGAAACAAGCTGACTTCTGTTGACAAGTTACTTGGTACATCTGGGTCTTGTCAGCTTCTTTACACCTGATGTAAAAGCACATGCATGTGTTTTAAAAGTCTTATTTTTATTGTTTTATAAAGTCCAGTTGCATTGTTTTTGTAAAGAAGTCTGTTACGCTTTCTTTTTCTTTAAATCATTAGGCCTGTGGCGGTGTTACATTTGTTCAGATCTGGTGGGGAAATTAAGACCGTGTTTGTGTTAATAAGGTTTGATGTCATTGGCAGGGAGAGGTCACATGTCAGGCTGATATCACCAAGAGTCTCTACATGCTCTGCTGAGAGGATTCATTAAGAAGAGGATTAGTGAAAGAAAGCAACAGATTCTCACCTGGACTAACTCAAGTGACTCCTAAACACACATGAACACACACTGGGGTCCTATGACTCAGCTTATAAAGCCCCTTTTATGCTCCTTTAAGGTCCATTTACAACTGAGAAACAAGCATTTATCTTGTATTCTATTGGTTGGAGGATATTTGACAGAGAGCTCATTTGGCAGCCCAAGAGAAAGGAAAAATATCGGAGAGCAGAAATTCTGAGAGCAGAGAATGTGTCTGAGTGTGAGGGAAAGAGACCAAGCTGGAGCGCAGGAGATTTGAACCTGCAACCCTAAACTTGAGAAGAGCAGCAGAGTTTTGAAAGAAAGACGATATATTTCAGAGCAAGATGGGACTTTTTGATTGTGAAGTCAGAGTTTTGAGAGACAGCAAAATGATATTTGAGTGTGAAAACAAGAAATCTTGCTCTCAAATTGAACAATTAACTCCTCAGATTAAAGATAGGGAAATACTTCCATATTTCATGCTCCTTAAAATTGTCCAAACTCTGTTTTGGACTTTTAATATTCTTAATTTCATTCCTAAATCAATCAGTAAAATTTCTGCTGGACCTTCAAATGACTTCATGAAATGAAGTGTGTCAGTGTGAAGCTGTAGCTTACACCCACAGGTGATGACTAATCGACACTCATGGAACCTCAGCTGAGCTCGTAGCACTTTCCATTAAAATCTACTAGAAAAATGTGTCCAAACTCTAACTTAAATCCTCTTTATCTTTTATGCCTCCTCTTGATTTGACTGTATTTTATTTGCACGTAAACCTGCGTATTTAGAGCTTTTACTTCTCTCTATGATTGCTGTTTTTAAGGTGTTTTTATTTATCTAATTATTTAATTGATTGATCCACTCATCACATTGTTTCATATAGGGTTGGGTGATATATGTACATTTTGCACTGTGTTGCTGTTTTAATGCAGATGCATCAGCACAAGACAATAAATCTTATCTTATCTTATCTGACCAGCATTGTTCAGGCTTGACAACCTGCTTGGTAACGTTCCTGAGTCAACACTTTTAATTGGGTTTTCCATTGTGTTGCAGCCATTTTTCATTTACTACAATTTAATTTTCAGCAATCCTAGTTTTGTAGTGTGCCTGATTTATTTTTTTTTCATGCTGATTTAGCTCTGTGGGGCAGTAGAAATGAGAATTTTGAGCAGTGACTCGTGACACATACGTATATTACTGAATTTTAATAGACTATTGGACTGAGATGACTAAAGAAAAGTAAATCAGAAGCCATTGGAGCAACACAGTGTTATATAGAAAAAAATTAAGTTCCTTTGTTGTGTCATTTCTGTTTTTATATTAACCAGCAAAAAGAAGCATTTGGTTTTAAGACCTTTTCTTGCTGATGTGCATGTGTTGAATGTGGAAAACCCAGAGGTGCAAAGCTAGGGAGTCAGCCCTGCTGCTGCCACACCTAGCACAGATATTTTCAAGGGTTGGTGGATCGAGGTGAGGAAGTATTACCTCAGTTATCAAAGGCATGCCTGTAATGGTTGTGATGTGGTTGAAGAGCTCAGATACATTTGATTTGATGGTTGGTTTTTTCTCTAAATAAATACTTTCTGACAAAACATTTATGCATTTAGTGCAATCTGGATTTTTCAAACTGTCATTTGTCCTGCCTATTTTGTATATCTGTGGTTAAACAACATAACCATAATCCTGTAACACTCCAGGAACTTAGCAAAGCTAAATATAAAGCTTATCCAAACTTCATCTGAGACTTATCATTTCTCTCTTTAGAAACTGTTGCACAGCACCTCTCAATAAAAAGAGCAGGAGCTGAGTTAAGAAGTTAAAGAGGAAAACGGATGAAGCTGTTGTGATGAACAGGCAGCCCCCTCTGTTGGCCAAAACAAAGACAAAGTTAAATCATTTAGTTTCTGCAGCATATTGTTTCTTTTTTTTGTTGTTGTTGTTTTTTTCAACTTATGCCACTCAGTACAAAAACCTGCATTTCGATAAAAACACAGAGATAATTTATAAAGCACTTTTTTATAAATGTGTGAGCTTGTTCAGCATTGATGAGGACAGCTCTGTGGAAGGTTGTCTTCCTTCTCAGTGTCCTGCAACCTGAGCAGGGAAGCCTGCATCCTGAGGGGAGCCAGTCAAACTCTGAAAACAGAATGTGGGAGAGCCCCTTTAAAATGTAGTGATCTTAGCTCACAGTCTGCTGATTACATAAGGTGGTAAGAGTTTGAACAGGCTGTTCAATGAGCAGACTTCAACCATGTTCAGTAGGTGGTTTCTACTCTGTAGAGAGATATGGTGAAACCAGCAAGTGAAAGAAAAGGTTATTACATTTTCAATGAAGACATATCAGAATGTGAGGGAGGAGGTTGGATCCTTGAGGGCGGGGGCTTCTCTGTGTGTGGAGTTTGCATGTTCTCCCTGTGTATGCGTGAGTTCTCTTCGGGTTCTCCGGCTTCCTCCCACCATCCAAAGACATGCCCGTTAGTTTAAAAAAATTCAAAATTCTCCCTAGGAGTGAGTGTGAATGGTTGTCCCTGTATGAGTTGGCCCTGCGATGGACTGGTGACCTGTCCAGGGTGTACCCTGCCTCTCACCTGTTAATGCTGGGATACCCGCGACCTGTACTGGACCAAGTGGTACAGAGAATGAATGGTCTTCAACTTATTATCTTAACTAAGATACAGTACTGTAATAAAAAGCACAAATACATGTTACAAACAGAGAATATAAACCTAGCAGAGCTCTAAGATCCAAAGACTCTGGTCAACTAGTTCAGACCAGAGTCCAGACTAAACATGGAGAAACAACATTTAGCTGTTATGCTGCAAACACGTGGAACAAACTGCCAGTGGAGATTAAGCTTTAACCCCTGAAACTTTTAAATCCAAGTTAAAAACATTTCTTTTCCAATGCGCCTATGCATGAAATCTGCACGGCAACCTTCAGCTGTTTTAGACTGTCGCTTGCTTTCAATGGTTTTGATTTAATTAAGTAATTGTACATGGTTTTATTATAATTTTGCACATACTTTATGTCTTAATATGCCTTTGTTTATCTTTATGTTATTTTATGCACTTTTTAATGCTTCTTCTGCAGTGCTTGTAATGCTTTCAGTGTTTTATGTGAAGCACTTGACTTGACTTGTACATGAAATATTCTGTACAAATAAACTTGCCTGGCCTTACAGTCTCCACTGCCCCTCCTGGTATGATGCTGGTGATTGCCACAGCCATCCATCTCTGTTCAGGGGGAAAGTCACCATCATCTCCTTGTTTTTATTTACATTGAACTCAAGGTTGGAGCTTCATTGCTATGCCACCAAGTCCTGCAATGATGATGTAGTGTGTGTGTCTGGAGAGCAGCAACAGAGCAACAGTAAATATCATGATGTGGCCATTTGTCTGAACGGATCTGCAGTCATCTGTGTAAAGGATAAAGAGGAGAGAGGACACAGCCTTGTGGAGGGTCAATGGAGGTGGAGAGGATGTTGAAGAGGTAGTTGCTCGCCAGAAAGAAAGTCTATAAAATCTATAATCCAGAGTGAGCTGGTGGTCAATATGGAACCTCTTACTGCCTGAATTTATCAAGTTATATACAAACTAAACAAATACAGTAAAAAAAAATATATTTGAAAAAGACAGAAAAATAAATATTAAATAAATAACAATAAATTGATATAAATAAAAAATAAACTATATAAAAATAAATACAGATTTAATAATAATAAAAAATAAATATACATCTTAATAAATAAATAAATAAATAAATAAATAAATAAAATTTGCCAGGTTTTATTAGCAGGTTTTGGGGAAGTTTTCTGCGAAGTTCTTATGGGGCAGTTTTATGACTCCCCCTCCTTTTGCATGGGCTCCTTGTAGTTCCTCTAGTGGATTGTGTTGGACTCAAGTCTTGTTTGCTATTTTAAATTAAATATAAGATGATGGTGAACTTTAACATTGTTCCCAACTGTGATTAAATGATATTAGTGCTCTTTAGTTTATTATCCATAAAGGATTACCAATCTCGGTCTTACCTCTGTGATAATACACGTGTTACACTTGCTATTTGTCGGTCTCGACCAATCAGCGCGGAGGATCTGAGGCTCCTGTGGCGGCCCGTGAGGATCCACTTATCACTGACGTCACTAAGCTTCTTACCTCAGCAGGTGAATGGAGGGAGAAACCGGGAAAGATTTGTTTACACTGAAATTGGACTAAACGATGATGCAGATGACATCACGACGACGGGGTTTCGTTGAAAGTTGATGATACTAATTTGAGGAATTAAAAGCGACTTTCTTTATAATCTGAAAGAGAAGTCTGGACTTTGGGAGGCGGAATGGAGTGCATCGGCAAGGTAACTGTTCTTTGATCAATACGCGATTGTGTTTAAAAGAGATCAGTTCGGGAAACGAGGCGGGAAGACACCCTGAAAGGGTCAGTTCAGACCCCAGCCCCACCCGCCTCATCTTCCAGTACCACGGACAGCACCCAGTCCGGACAGCGTTTTACTGCGCGCCACAAATTATTTACCTACAGTAGAAACGCTTTTTCTAGTCTCGTTTGTTACATTAATAAAATAAATAACATCTGAAAACCTAAAACCGACTGACAGAATGAAAGCAAGATTTTAGGTGCTTTTCGAATAATGTTTTCCGACATTCATCTTTTTACCTCCACCTGACTGGGTGTGCAGGGTCAGCAGCCACTTTAAAATCTATAAAAAATAAGATGGCTTGATGCTGGGCAAAAGAAAGAACTGATTCATTTAAAAGGACTGCAGTACAAATACTTAAAAAAGGGGCCATTTAAAGAAATATGAAACCATCACCACCTCCATGCAACAGCCCCCCCAGCTGGACGGAAGCAGGCCAAACAGAAGGAATGACTCAAAGAAAAGTCTGAGGTGTTCATTCAGCCTTCAGACCCTCAGTCTGTTGGAATCTGTGGGAATAAATTCAGATTCCTTTCATCCCAAACGGCCTAAAGAATATATCACCAATGTCCCCACTTTTTAAACTTGAGTAACTGAGTACAATTAACTGAATGATCTGAGTTTATAAAACTTAAATGATCTTAAATGAGGTTGTGGAAGAAACTTTATGTGATATGAGTTCAACGTGGACACCAAGAAATGTTCTGGTGCCTGTTTTGCAGAAATCTGGTTTCCTCCTCACATGAGGGTGTTTGGCTGTAGAAATCATCAAGAATGACATGAGATGATTTTTTAAGACATTTTAGTTTAAATGGGCATGAAATTATAATTTATTTCAAATTTTTTGCCTCTTACTGAAATCCTTAGAAATGTTTTTGTGTCATGTGAATGTTTAATTGACCCCCCCCAAAAAAAATTATATATTTTTATTTTTATATATATATATATATATATATATATATATATATATATATATATATATATATATATATATATATATAACTAGTACTTTCAACTATTATTTAGCTTCCAAAGTAAAAGTGCAGTTTTATACAATGAATTACAACATTTTTTATGTATTAAGTTTAACTACATTGATTCAACATAAATACATTAATTCATTCAATATTTTCCTCCAAATATGACTTAAGTTATGTCCACTAAATATATTCTATTAAAGCCAGTGTTACATTTTACAGAGTGACAGGTCAGGATTCTTTTAACAGCACGATGAAGACCATCTCTATATTAAGCAGGTGGTCATAGTTTTATAGCTTTAATTGGTGTTTGTTTATCTGTATTTGTTTACCAGTTGTTGATAAGATCTGCAGCTGGTACATATTGCAGTGCTGTTTGAAATATGTTACAGACATGGTAATGTTTTACTTAAGTTTTAAATTAAATGAATTTCCTCTCCAAAGTGTGAAGACATTGTGTGTTCAGGAACAGACCCATCGGTAACACTCAGCTATTTAGGCCCCTGAAACTAAAGCAAAAACACTGAACAGTTGCTAACAACAGCTACACACTACCTATGGTGGTGATGTGTCATGGCTCTGTCATTCAGTCCATGTATTATTATTAAGTTATAAGTTTATTGAATTTGCCTTTTTCGGGACCTGAATTTTGGTGCTGAACAGTAGGTCCAGAACAAAACGGGCCTGTCACCCCAGACTAAAAATCCACATTGTTTAGTTTAGTCTTACTGTTTCCTGCAGTGTAGATATACTCTGACACACTGCTCCACAAATACAACACAAAATGACATGAAATTAAATTTTTATTTGTAGCAAAGAGGGTCGGCAATATTTAAAATCTCATAACTAATAATAAATAACAAAAGCCTCTTGATATGCAAGTATTAAAGCATCTTTGTAGATTTTTCTGGGTTCATAATGCATCAATATCTTTTAAACTTTTAGGTAAATAAGACACAAGATTTTTGCACCTCAGACTTTTAGATCAGTGTGGATGGTTAGTTGGGTACTTCATTTATGTCTAAACTATTGGAACAGGCTATATTTGTTTTTTGAGTTGATTTAGTAAAGAACCTTTCATTAGGTCCTCAGGCCCAAATTTAATAACTTGTACAATGAGAACTCATCAGAGAGATCCCCTCAGTGTGAACAAGTACTTAGATTTGTTCTTACAACGTAAGCAACAAGCTGGTGGTGCAGGAGCTTCAGATTTCAGATTTACAGCATAAAACCGTAAATTTACAACATGTAATTAAACTACCACAAATTAATAGTCTTTCTTTTTGCCCCCTTTTTGCATCTGTTCCTCTGTCCTGCCGACAGGTGACACCCCAGCTAATGATGGCTGTTGGCACGGCTGTGATTGGCTCTTTGCAGTTTGGCTACAACACGGGAGTCATCAATGCTCCTCAGAATGTAAGTATGGCATGACATTTAATAAGTCTGACATTTAAAGAAATGTGCGAGGAAAAGTGACCAGGGAAAGCATTCTATATTTTTTATTTCCATAAAGGATGAACCCAGGAAGGATGAACTTTTCCCACCTTTACTATTACTCGTTTTTAGAATCTGAAATGCCCAACCTTAAACTCTGCATTGCTTTGTTAAAATGACAAACAATTGCTGACAAACTCAGGAAATGTTTTCATCTCTGAATAAAGTTAGTTTCCTGAGAGAAAAAAATCTGTCCAGTTTTGTATTTCAAATCTTAAACGTAACTTGGTGGATGATAAACTCTTGAACTGATATGGATTTAAATGTTTGCTTATTGGATAGATTAAAGTGAGAAATGTAGAGTTTAGGAAACCAGGATGACAAATTACACAGTTGATAAACCAGTTGAATTAAAAGGATCTAAATAAAACATGAAAAACATGGACATGTGGGATTCTTTGTTTGGATGCTAATTTAAGTCTGTAAGGCAGCCGTAAATCTTCTGAGCTTGTGAGTTGTCTAAAGAAGGATGACAAATGTAAAACGACAGGGAGCAGGTTAATGAGATAGTGCAGCAGTTTGAGGCATTAAGGATTAAGCAGCTCAAAGTAACTAGTTGTTACATGTCGAGCTTGAAAGTGATGTCGTAAACAAAATAGTATATAGATTAAACGATGCAGAGGAGTGGTGTTCCTCTGTCATATTCACTGTTAAGGCCCATTTATGCTCTATGCTAAAGATGGATATGGAGCATTTCGCCCATCTTCTGCGTTCTTTACGAACATAATTTGGTCCGTTTTCAAGACCCTTGTACATGCCTACCCTGATGGAGGAAACGGAGTAGTACTACTGGAAACTGTGGGGGCAGTGTTGAGCACTATAGCTGATTTGCAACCAGTGAAAAGAAAGAAGTTGCGACATATTTAATGGCTGAACAGACAAACGTCATCTACTGCAGTGCCTCCTTTTGTCTTGTTCTGAAAATGTATATTATCATCATCTCCTCCACTGACACCATGTTTGCTGTTGTCTGAAACTGAAGTCAGAACTTGGAGGTGAACGTTGAGCTCTGTGCTGCCCTCTAGTGGAGTTTTTGGCTAGCAACCATGCCAGTGTAAGGGCAGGGACTCAGATGTATCTAGTTACGTACGTAAACGGAACATAAATGGGCCCTTATTCAATTGAAGTTTGCATTGTTATTTAATGTAATTTATACAGAAAAGTATTACAAAACATGTACTTTTCACTTTCTTTTTAAACTTGTTAGAGTCCATGAGAAGCAAGAAGTTTGTTCTTGTTGTCGAGGCCACAAGAACAAGAAAAAAGTTTGTTTTGTCCAGTCAATTCATACTCCACGAGAAGCTTAGTCTGCGATGGGGTGGGATTACTGTCGGGGGGATGTCTGTGTTTTTATGTGCAATGAACAATTAACCCGGTTATTTCATATTACATATGAGGGCGGTGGCCTTTCCGTGTGGAGTTTGCATGTTCTCCCCGTGTATGCGTGGGTTCTCTCCCGGTACTCCGGCTTCCTCCCACTGTCCAAAGACATGTATGCTAGGTTAATTGATGACTCTAAATTCTTCCTAGGAGTGAGTGTGTGTGTGAGTGGTTGTTTGTCCTCTATGTGTTGGCCCTGTGATGGACTGGTGATCTGTCCAGGGTGTACCTGCCTCTCCCCTGTTAATGTTGGGATAGGCTCCAGCTCACCCGAGACCCATAATAACAATCTGTTTAACCTTGAGAGTGATCAGTATAACACAATATTGAAGAGAATATATGAAATTTCCACAACAGGACCAAGCGATACAGAGAATGAATGAATTTTATATTTATTTCATATCATTACAAGAGACTTCGTCCGTGGCAGGGCAGGGTTGTGCGCTTAGCGGTGTCCATGTCTTTAAATCCCACATGTGTTGTATACATTTTGGTACTTTCTCACCACCTTGATCAGCTGTGGATTAAAACTATCCATTCAGCCTCACATCAAGGGAAATGTGGAAGCCACAACTTTCCACTTCATTCTTTTCCACGTTCACAAGCCCCACCTCAAATGTCCAACCAATCACACAATACTTTCTAGAGTGTTCTCGGAGAACAACAACAAACTTCTCACTTTTTATAAAATAATGAGCTAAAAAAGAAAGTGAAAAATGCATGTCGTCTAACACTTTTACATTGCAAACATGAACATTACAGTAGTAAAAACAACTAAAAACAAATGCATGAAGATATTTTTCTAAATCCTGCTGAGCCATCAGTTCCCTTATTCTAAATATATTTTTCAGATAGTAAAAGGCTGATTTGGTTACTTTTATAATGGCTGTCCAAACCAAGATTTTGGAATTGATCCATTGTTTTTAAAATTGCTGGACTGAAGCTTGACATCTTTGTTTCCAGAGATAACCAATTCAACTTTATTTAGTTCAAGAAAATTCTGACACATGCAGTACTTAAGCTTTGTATGGAAGCAGAGTCCTCTGGGAGTGTCGGACATCTGCAGAACGACTGCCCCACAGAAAATGGTCCCGGCTCCGTTCATTCTCATTCGCTACACTGCAAACTTGACACACCTCCACCTGTCACCTGCAGAAATTCTCAGACTCTGCTGTTGTCAGCCTTGTTATCACAGATGGGGATAAAAGGGAACTCATGCAGGATTATGTAGCCTGCTGAACTACCTTCAGATCAACACAGAGAAAACCAAAGAACTGGTGGTGGATTTCTGTAGGTGAACTAACTCCCCTTCAACACCAGGAACATCCAGGGAATGGACATTGGGGTCTTGACACCTTAAAAGTACCTGGGTTTTCACCTGAACAATAAACTGGACTGGTTGCTGATCACTACTGCACTTCACAAGACAGGACAGAGCAGACTTTACCTGCTGAGAAGACTGAAGTCTTTTTTAGTGCGGGGGCGCTCCTGAAAACTTTTTTTGAAACAGTGGTGGCATCAGTCATTTCTATGGAGCTGTCTGCTGGGGCAGCAGTATATCTGCTGTTGAAAGGAAGAAACTGGACAAACTGATCAAGAAGGCCAGCTCTGTACTGGGATACCACTTTGAGCCAGTTAAATTGGTGGTGGGAGAGAGGAGTATGATGGCTAAGCTGTCAACCATGTCGGAGAACAGCTCCCACGGCCTCCTGGACACTCTGACAGCCCTGCAGACCTCCTTCAGTGACAGACTCCTTCACCTCACAGATCCTTCCATCCTGCAGCTGTAAGATTGGATTGGCTGAAAGGCGACCACAAACGCAGGCATAAATGTGAAAGGTTTTAATACAGCCTTTCCAGTGAAAGTAGCTACAAAGTATACAATGGTCTGAGGTGTACTGGAGGCTTAAGTAGAGGGGTGAACAGGTGTGACTCGTCAGGCTGATGAGGGGAAGACACAGGTGAAGTCTGATGTGATGGGAACAGAGGAATCCTGGGTAGTGTAGTCTTAGGACCGGTGATCAGTAGGCTGGTGAAGATGAGCATACTGGTGAAAGAGGAGCAGGCATGACAGCAGCCCTTAGACCAGGGGCGGGAACCCTGGTCCTTGAGGCAGTCCAGCAGGTTTTAGATGTTTACCTGCTCCAACACACCTGATTAAAATTAAATGGATCCACCAGCCTATGAAGTTCTGCACAGTGACTAATTTGAATCAGATGTGTTGAAACAGAGAAACAACTAAAACATAAAGGTGGCAGCTCTCCAGAACCAGGGTTCCCCACCCCTGAATTACACTGTGTAACAAGCACTTCTCCCAGTAGACCACAACACACACAAAGGGAATGTAAATTACTATTGTACATATTGTAAACATTGAACAATTTTTCATTTTCATAATTCTTTATTTTTTTAACACTGTTCTACACTTTCCTTTTAATTCTTATTTTATTTCATCATGTTTGAGGCTTTACTTTTTCTGATCCCTTTCTGTTTTTGATGCTGTTGCAATAAAATGTCCCTGGGGGACAGATAAAGGTCTTATCATCTTTTAATTACTAATGTTGCTGAACAACTGCAGTAACCCCAGATCATAGACTGCCCCCACAGACTTGTAAAGTAGTCACTAGGCATGATCACTTCATCTGCCGCTCTTCTTACCCCGATGCTCCATTACTCTGGAACAGGGTAGATCTGGACTCATCAGATCACATGACCTTCTTCCATTGCTCCAGAGTCCAGTCTTTTTGCTTCCTAGCAAGCTGAAGCTTTTTTCTCCAGTTAGCCTCACTGATTAGTGGTTTTCTTATGGTTACGCAGCTGTTCAGTTCCTTCACATTGTTCATGTGGAAATGTTCGTACTTGAACTATTAAATAGGATAATGGACAGAAAGGATAATGGGGAACCATCATTAAGGATTTTTTTCCAACCAAATCTCTTCCTGAAAGACGATGGTTCCCCACTATCCTTCCAGTTTTAATAATGTGTAGGACAGTTCTGAACCCAGTATTAGTAGTTTCTGCATCTCCTTAGACATTTTCTCTGCTTGATGACAATGATCTGACCCTTCTGAAACATCTTTTTCCATGACCACAGATGTGTCTTCCCACATGGTTGTTTAAGAAACGAGGAGCTGCTTGCTGCATCAATTGGGGTTAAATAACTTGTTGCCCATTTAAACATTCATGCAGTAATTATCCAATGGATTTGAGTTTTAGATGAATAGTTGTGTCACTAAGACCTTAAAAGGAATATTATCAACTATTTACCCGAGTAACACCTGTCGGTGATGGTGGTTTGGTTTTTAAGGATGATCAGTATTTATTTTGGATTGGCTGAAGAGTTGGAGAAGTTAGATCAGACACAGCCACCCCCTGAAACTGGCGTTCAAGAAAAATTCTCCTTATTGAACTCCTGTATTTACACACAGGGTAACACATGACCATGGGCAGCACCCTGTAAACAAAACCCTTGTGTCCTCAATTCATCAGGAAAATAATGAAGCTCTTTCACACGTCATGACCTGATTTTACCATGTAAACTATGCAAATAGAAAGTCAGTTTATTGTGAAGATGTGGGGATTCTCTCATTCATGAACTGTGTCAAAATGGCCATTTTGGGGACCTCGTCTGAAATATCTGTAACCTCTAACCTCTAATTTGGTCTAATTTAATTCTGCTTCATATTGTCAGAGCTGGCTTTTTCAGAGAAGATGTTACCATGTTTCACTATGATTTGACTGACATTACTAAATCTGAAATGCTCTGGATGCTTTGTCTGTATTTGTATTTTTTTCATGTCATTTTGTGTTTTTAGATCATTGAGGGCTTCTACAATGAGACGTGGAGCAGCAGGTTTTCAGAGCCCATCCCTCAGAGCACTTTGACAGCTCTGTGGTCCTTCTCTGTGGCCATCTTCTCTGTGGGAGGAATGTTCGGCTCCTTCTCTGTCGGCCTTTTTGTCAACCGCTTCGGCAGGTATGTCAACAATATTTTTGGTATCAAATTTTCTTTTAACTGACAAAAGAATCATTAATGGGGGAAGGTCTTTCTATTCCTAAAGGAAGAACTCCATGCTGATGGCCAACGTGCTAGCATTCATTGCTGCTGTATTTATGGGCTTCTCCAAGCTGGCTGCTTCCTTCGAGATGCTCATCATTGGACGTTTCATTGTGGGGCTCTACTCTGGCCTCTCCACCGGCTTTGTTCCCATGTATGTTGAGGAAATCTCACCCACATCTCTTCGTGGAGCTCTAGGAACTCTGCATCAGCTTGGTGTGGTGGTTGGAATTCTCATGGCCCAGGTGAGATCCATAAAGTCTGAACTCTTCAGAAGAATTACATTAAAAGATCTTTATGCAGAATGCACAGAGAAAATGGCTCTAAATCAAGACTACTGGTGAGGCCAATGACTTAACCCTTGTAGGTCATTATTAATTTTTTGTCCTATTAGGTCATTTTTCCGGGCACAATTGTAATTATGTTAACCCGAAAGGGGAGATGTTTTTGTAAGACAATGTTTCTCTCGACAAACTTAAAAAAATGTACAAAATGAAAATGGAGAAACATTTACTGCTTCTAATTTCTTCAGATTCCAAAAAATACAATTTTTAATTGGATTTAATGTTGAAGTAGTTACCTGCAATGCAGTCATGATGTCAGTAATTCCTACACACTGTACCTTTAAGGGAGGCTTTTTTCACAAGAATTTTTGGTTTTAAGCAGATAAAATAAGAAGTGTTGCGCAAAGAACAGAGATAAATTCTTCTGTTTATGATGCCTTAAATCATTTGAACCCAGAACAGCTTCTGTACAACAATTAGGAAAATGAAGAACCCCCCCCCCTGCCCTCCCCTTATATTATGCACTGCAGGTGAACAGATGATCACAATTGGATTCTAACCTGCAAGTGAATGTTGGGTGAGAAAACGAACAGGATTAGCCTGACAAGTAGGAAAGATGCAGTCAGACAGCAAATGAACAAGTATAGATCTGGCTTTCTTTCAGCTCTGTGGCTTTATCCTCAACCAGGAGATAATCAGCTAATCCTCATCTTGAGAAGAGCTTGAGATTGAAGCAGGATGGCAAAAAAAACAACTTGTGATGGATGATGCTTTTTTAAATTCAGTAAAAAGCATGAGGTATTTGGAGAATAGGCCAAAGTAAACTGAGAGATTAAGGAAATTAAAACAATTAAAAGAGACCAACTAACATCATAACAGTCTCTGTCCATTAAAAAGTCTATGAAAGGGAACTCTCATGCAAAAGAGAGCAAAACTGACATGCACCAGAACCCGGTTTACTACTTAACCACCTCAGCAGTGGGGAGCCTGGACGGTTTGTTCACAGCTGTGAAATATATCTTCTGAAAGGTTATTTTGGGGTCAGAAAGCTGCTCTAAGTGGCTCCAGATCAAACCAGAAGACATCTAGTTTGTCTGTGTTCTCCCGATTGGCTGTAGGAACACACTGGGCAGATTAGAATTGATCATTTGGCAACGTGGGAGTTGTTATTTCAAAGCTGGTGATTGGATTGTAGCATGATGGCACAAACTTTACATTAGATCTTCCTTCCACCTCCTTCCTGGTGCCCAGCTGAGCTGTGGCATTCAGCACTGTGAGGTGTTTGCTGACATTTATGGATTTAACTCTGTTAGAGTGTAAATATTTTTATTTTTACTTTTTATTTATGGACCTCTTTGTCACATCTGCTTTTTTATTTCACAATACTATTACCCAAACATTACAGATGGATTTGTAAATGTAATCTGCAGACTTTAAACTGAAGACGTTTAAGAATATTTGTATTAGTTTCATGGTATGACTGGTATGATTAATTACAATGGCTCTGAATGTTTAAAGCCTTGGGGAGCCCCTGTGCTCTTTAAGGGGGGGGGGGGGGGGGGGTCCAGGACCACAGGTTAGGAACCACTGGTTTAAAGTATTTGTTTTTACAACAGTATGTTTGTTGTGCAGATTTTCGGGATTGAATCCATCATGGGAAATGCCTCCCTATGGCCCCTCCTGTTGAGTTTTACTTTACTACCGGCCTTGCTGCAGTGTGCCCTGCTGCCCTTCTGTCCCGAGAGCCCCCGATATCTCCTTATCGACTGCAACGAAGAGAGCAAAGCCTGCAGTGGTGAGACACATGCTGAAAATTGGTGTTCATGAGGAGGTTCAGAAAGAGATACAAAGCCATATAGGTTCACAGAGGCAAATGAAAGCTAAATCCAAACCAAGATTTATTTTCCTCAAAATGTTCTCACCATGATACACACAGAGAGGCAGATGCTCATGCATTTAAGTAATCATGAAAACTGGACCTGAACCACTGCACATCCTGGACTGTGTCCCAGGTTTGTAGGTATCTTTATAAACTGATGCATACATAACTTCTGTCTTTCAGTGCTAATGAAACTGCGGGCCACTGATGATGTGAATGCAGACATACAGGAGATGAGGCAGGAGAGCCAGAAGATGATGAGGGAGAAGAAGGTGACCATCCCTGAGCTGTTCCGCTCCTCCGTCTACCGCCAGCCCATCTTTGTTGCCATCGTGCTGCAGTTATCACAGCAGCTGTCTGGCATCAACGCTGTAAGTACAAACACAGTTTGGAAAGAACCATTCACCAGTAGGGCAGGATCAGTAATGATCTTATATGTCTAATGATTTACAACCACCATGAGTAATAACATATAAATTTTCCTTTGAAAACATTTGAAACGATGAACATTTAGCTTTGTAGACGTTTTACAGCATTACTTAAATAACAAGAAAAAAATGTCTAACATTTTATAATATTTTAACAGAAGTCAAAGATGGAACAAAATATTAAAAAAATAAACAAACAAACAAACAAATAAATAAATAAACAAATTTCTCCAGGCTGTTCCAGTGACTTTGGGCTGTTATTTGGTCTCACACAATCTCAACCTTAAGATTGTTTTACTAGCAATAAAATTGTTAGTTTTTTCTGTGTAGATCATGAACCTAAAAGCTATTTTGCATTAAATGTCTTATCTCACCTTCTCTTTCATTTTCAACATCGCCTCCTTTCTTGTCTTGTAACCAGCCTCGTTCTTTCCACCGTCCAACCACCACCTTGCCGCTCCTCCTCCTACACGTCACTTCATGTAGATTTTACTCCTTCTTCAGCAGCACTTTGTTCAGAAAGCAGCTCATAAACAAAAATACGCATACTAAAGTAAACACTAGATGTATGATATGTGATAGAAAAGTGTTCATGGGAAATGTAGTGATAGTCCTGCCTGGAAAAATAAGCTGAGTGATTTGCTTCATACTTCACCTGCAAAGAACAGTAAGTTTTTATTTATATCCACCAAAAATATATTTATTCCACCTTAGGTGGGTTGGTGGGTAATTAAGAGCCCTGAGTGTCACATTGTAATGCATCCCCAGGCTATTGTTTTCAGTTAGTCAGCACTTATGTGGCATTCTGGGAATTTCTACATATGAACACAAAACTGTGTAAGTTGTAACCGTTTAGGTTTTTCTAACTGCTTAGCCATGTATTTTGTAACACGTAGACCTCACCATATGTAACTGTGGAAAACATTGTGATTGTTGAGTTTAAGACCTTTTATACAAAGATCTGTCGAATCCTGCATTCCTCTCCTTCTTCAGGATCTTGCTTGTGGCCATTTTAAACACTAGTGGAAAGGGGATGTTATAACAATACATATAGACTCAAGATAAACGTGCTGATAAAGAACGATGCCAAACTGAATTAATGAAAGAACAACAACAACAACAAAAAAAATTATCTGGAGATCACGTTGAACTGAAAACCTGAACAAAACTGTGTTTGGGTTTAATTCCAGCTCTTTTTCAAAAGTGAGAATTGACAGAACTTTTAAAGAAATGAAGATTTAATTTTCAGCAAAAAACATTAAAGTGTAGCTCCACCCACTACCGAATTGGAAAAATGCCTGAAACTACAGAGCATCTTTGAGGTGGAAGACTTCCCCCTCCTGAATCTCCTCAGCTACACATGAACCAGGTGGTCTTGAATCAGTTTGAGCCGTTAGCGCTGTTAGCTGCCTGTCAGCAGCTCTGGAAAGCTGTGGATCAATTTGAGTAGTTTGTTTGTGTCTGCAACCCTCAGCTTCCTGCCCCAGCATGCAGTAGCATATAGGATAGCAACGGCCACAACAGACTCATAAAACATCCTAAGCGGTGTTTGGCAGATGTTAAATGATGTCAGCTGCCTGAAAAAATCGAGACTGCTCTGGCCCTTCTTGTAAAGTGCAGTAGTGTTCTTAACCCAGTCCAGATTATTGTCAGTCCTTCACCACCTCCACACTGACACCTGAAACAGGTGTCACTGGTGTTTTGGATCTCCTAAAATTCACAATCAGTTACTTAGTCTTTGTCACATTAAGCTGCAGATGATTCTGCTCACACCATGTAACAAAGGAGTCCACAGCAGCTGGATATTCCACCTCATCTCCTCCCCTGATACATCCAACTACAGCAGTCATCAGAAACCTCCTGAAGGTGGCAGGTCTCTGCGCAGTAGCTGCAGTCAGATGTGTAGAGGGTGAAAAGAAAGGGGGAGAGGACAGTTCCTTGTGGTGTTCCAGTGTTGCTGACCACCGTGTCCGATGCACAGTGCTGCAGGCGCACATACTGTGGTCTTCCGTTCAGGTAGTTCACAATTCAGGACACATGAGCGTCATCCACCTGCCTCGCTGTCAGCTTCTCACCCAGGAGGGTCGGCCCGATGATACTGAATGCACTGGAAAAGTAAAAAAACACATAACCCTCACAGCGCTCGCCGGCTGGTCCAGGTGGGTGTAGACACGATTAAGCAGGTAGATGATGGCGCCGTAAACACTAAGAAGAGGCTGGTACACGAACTGACAGGGTCCATATGAGGTCAAACCATGGGTGGGAGCTGATCCAGTATGAGTCTCTCAAGGGTCTTCATGACATCTGAAGTCAGTGCCACGGGTCTGTAGTCCTGGGGGTCACTGGAACGTGGGGTCTTTGGTACAGGAACGAGACATCTTCCACAGGACTGGGACCTTCTGTAGATTCAGACCCATCATGAAGATGTAGTGTAAGACTCCACAGAGCTGGGAGGCCAGGCTTTAAGGACACGAGGACCATCTGGTCCTGCTGCCTTGCCTGAGTGTAGTCTTCTCAGCTGTTTCTCAACCTGATAACATGTGAAGCTGACAGGTGAAGGAGGATTGTCAGGTCTATCACCTGAGGTAGGGGTGCAGTAAGGAGAGGGAGGGAGAGAGGGTGGTGTGGCAGGGGTTTCAGGCTTGCTCCTGATGAGTTAGAGAGGGGCTGAGCAGTTGCCATACAGTAAAATCTGTAAAAAAAAAAAATTCAGCTTGTCGACCATGTCCTCATCGCCCTCAGCTCCTCCGTTGTTGGATGGCCAGTGATGGTCTTCATACCACTCCAAACCTCCCTCATCTTGTTTTGTTGGAGTTTCCACTCCAGTTTTCTCCTGTAATTGTCCTTAGTCTCCCTGATCTTGGATCGAAGTAAAACCTTGTAGGAAAATGTGAACATTAACAGATAATCAGTGATAAACCATTGTTACCCAGCACATCATCATCCTTATAACTCTAATAATTTTGAAAAATAAAATCTTTATGTAATCACTGACTAATACAACGGCATAGAATTTGTGATGTTAGAGGAAATGTTCATCATTATTTTCATTCATTCTCATTTTATTGCAACCCATTTTAAAATTATCATGGTCTTTTTTTTGCAGGGATTCACATCAAACAAAAACTTCAGTATGTTGTATTTTGACTTTGATTAGATTGTGCAGATCAAGTCACATCTCTAAGAACTAAAGCTCACCTTCCTCTTCCTCTTCCTCATCATCTCCTTCTCTCTGAACTATCTGCAGCTATGATTCTGTCACAAAATAACACATTAATTCATGAAAAGGAAACAGGTTTTTGGCTTAGTGGCTGCTATTATTATTATTCATAACACAATGGTAGTTGGAAAATAATTTCTTTGTGACTTAAACTTTTACATTGACTCGCTCTAAAATAACTCCTGATGTCGTCCTTTCTTCCTTCACTCCTGAAGTTCTGACTGAAGACAACTACCACTAGCAATGTTGACACTAGCCAGATGAGCGAGCATTTGAACCGAGTGACAGCAGTGACAGCCAATCACGCAGCAAGAAACACAAGCGCGGAGTGGAACAGTTTAAATTGTTTATAAGGCGGGACTTAAAGCAGTGCTACTGCTGAGAGCGCAGTAACTCCCTATCCAATTCTACGCCCATGCCTCAAGTTATTTTTCATTTAGAAAAAGACCAAACAACTTAAGTCCAGTCTGCACACAAAAATTTTTTATAAGATCCCGGACAAGCTCCCATTTATGTTACAACCTGACTGAAGTAACAACATAAAGCACAGTCCCAATTACTACGCTTGGTTCTAGATCACCATGTTACAGAGGTAAGGTGCCTTTGCTCTTCGATCCCTAACACAGTTACCTTAAAGACACACTATGGAACTTTTGCAGTTCAATAGTTCAGTCAGCAGGGCATCTGTCTGCCCTGCGGCAGACCCAAATTCTTCGCACAGGGTACGGATATTAACATCTTCCAGTAGGGTCCTTAGGCAAGATCCTTAACGCTGCTGCCTAAACGTGTAAGTTGCTTTGGAGCAGCTAAATGACTGTAGAAATAATTCAACATCCATCTTGCATCCTACCTGTACTGTGAGCTCTCTCCAGACAGTAAAAGACTTATTTTAACTCTTGTCTTATCCCTTGCTCTGTCTCTCTCTTTCTTTTCCTCTCTTCGTACAAAAATGTTTTCTTATGGTTTTGTTTTCGCATTTTAAATGACCGGTGCGTTGATATCAGCTTTCTATGGTGTAGAAGGGTATGTAAAGCTTATCAGATGCCACCCCAGAAGAAAAACTTGTGAAGTGCAGATTTTTTCAGACTTGGGATGCTGCTGGACAGTGACGGCTCCAGAAATGTACATGATAAAAATCATTGTGTCATCAAACGAGTCCAGAGCGCATCATTTTAAGGTCCGAATGTTACGTAGTGCGTCTTTAATACTGCAAAACTGAGCAGCAAAGCTGAGGGGAAAAATTGGGAATGGGGTCAAATGAAGACTGATGTTTGAGCAAAAGTACTAATATCCTTTAAACCTCACCAGGTATGTCTTAAATTTACTTCCAATAATGTGTACAATTAATAAAATGAAGTCCACACACCACCTCTGCAAGTCCAGAGGGGATGCAGAAGGGTGTCAAAACTATGCTTTACTCTGAAGACAGAAACTGAATACCAAGAACAAGAAGAAATAAAGGACTGCTCAGTAACATCTTAAGATGATGTTAAATGTGATGCTCAGAAAGTGCAACTATGGCATATGTAGAAAGTTTAAGTTAGATTTTGTCTATATTTGGGAACTAAATTTTGGAATAATTGTTATCTTTTGATTATTTGATATTTTAAACTTATCTAGGTCTTATGAGTTGATAAAGACTCTAACAGCAGTCCAAGATTTAGTGTCACCACCAATGAATGAAAAACCCACATTGACACCAGAAGTTGGGGCTGTGCTCCTCCTCTGATAAATTATTTATTCTAAATGAGCTTTTTGACAAATCCTGCTGATAAACTGAGAGCCAACCCACAAACCTTATTGTTGGAGGTAATAAATCCTAACTAACATCTGTGTTTCCTGTGTAGGTGTTCTACTACTCGACTGGGATCTTTGAGCGAGCAGGTGTGTCCCAGCCTGTCTATGCAACCATTGGTGCCGGAGTGGTCAACACTGCCTTCACTCTTGTCTCTGTAAGCCACAAAAATGACTGGAGTTAAAAAAACACTAAAAGGGCCCACAGGATGTTGGAAACGTGACATTTTTTCTACTTCTGTGCAGCTGTTTGTGGTGGAGCGGATGGGCAGAAGACCCCTTCAGCTTATTGGTTTGATGGGAATGGCAGTTTCAGCTGTTTTTCTAACTGTTGCTATGGCTTTATTGGTAAGTGTCTATCATCACCTTGACTGAACCCAGCACACTTGTGAAATTGTAAAAACAATTGTAAAAATGTTCCTCTGTTTTGCTGCTCAGGACCAGTTCGGGTGGATGTCCTATGTCAGTGTTGTGGCCACCTTCTGCTTTGTAGCCTTCTTTGAGATCGGCCCTGGTCCCATCCCCTGGTTCATCGTGGCTGAGCTCTTCAGCCAGGGGCCACGGCCCGCTGCCATCGCAGTGGCTGGTTTCTGCAACTGGTCTGCCAACTTCTTAGTGGCAATGTGCTTCCAATATGTTGAGGTAAGACATGTTTATTTTTTTTTTTTTTAAATATGTAGTAATTTTTTTTGTGACTTTCGAAGTAATGTAATGTACTGTATTTCATTGAGAAGTTTGGGTGTTTCAATGAGGAGACATGACTTGTCCCTTAAAAAAAGGAGATCTATAAAATGTATAAGGCATCATTTCAAGGGAAACTTTTTTCCCTAACCATGGCCAAGTGGTTTTTTTAATGCCTGCACTGGCTGATTTAATTCTAAATCAATCCTAAATGTTAAACATATAAACGAACAAACGAATGAATAAAATGCAAGAATGTAAAAATAAAAATGGTAAGAAATTTCATCTGATTTGATATATATATATATATATATATATATATATATATATAAAATAAATGGTGGAAATTAAATAAGCATGGACCAGAAATTCCCACCTAGATCTCTACTTTATGCACACACTTTAGAACAAGTTGTTCTCATTTATCGTTACATGGTGGGCGGTTGGGCTGCATGGCGCTGTGGTGGTTAGCACTGCAGCCTCACAGCAAGAAGGACGCTGGTTCAAGCCTTGGCTGGGGGGAGGTTTGAACCTGGAGGGCAGATAATGAACGCTGGGAGGTCATGGAACAGTTGGTTGTTGGATCATTTTGTCTGTATAAGAAAGGGTATTAAGTGGTTATTTTATAGATACATTGCAACATGGATCAGCAGGAAAAAGTAACCATGTCGATTGTTTGGTGCATGCTGTTTCTGCACAGGCTTGAACCACGTGTTGGTTACGTGATGTAATGAGTTTCAGGGAAGACTTAAAACATGACAGCAGCAAAACAAAACTGGACTGTGGTGGAGACAACATTTGTGTTAGAAACTGAAAGAGTTAAGGATTATTGAGCATTTCAAAGGTCAAAAGGTTAAAAATGAAATAAAACACTTCTTCCTCCGAGCTAGTAGGCACTGCACATGTCAGACGTGTTACATCATATTAAATATGTTCATCTTGTAAATACAACTGATCGGATCGCTTCATCTAGCGTCCATGTCAACATGTCAGCTGGAAACCCTAATCAGAATGATTTCAGTTGGATAGATTAAATATTTGTCTAGGTAAATGTAGCTACTGAGGCCTGAAAAATGGAGGTATGTAACTTTGTGGGTGTATCTACATGGTGATGGGTAGTGCGATATAATAGTGGGTGTGTTGATTCCAGAAAACAACAGGACATTGGACCTCTTCCAACCCTGTTTGAATTGTAAATTTATCATTACCTTGCAATTTTTTACAGGATTTAAACTTGACCAACACTTTCTGCACTGTATATAATACATGGTAAACTTTTTAGTAACAAATAAAGAGAATAAATCCCTTGTCTTTCTTGCAGCAACTCTGTGGTCCCTACGTCTTCATCATCTTCACAGTTCTGCTGCTCGGTTTCTTCATCTTCACCTACTTCAAGGTGCCGGAAACTAAAGGCCGCACCTTTGACGAGATCGCAGCAGGTTTCCGCCATTCTGCTGGTCAGGGTGCCGACAAGTACTCGGCCCCTGAAGAGTTCAACACACTCAGGGGAGATGACCCTGACCTCTAATTGCTGCCGTATGTCAACACACACTCAAGCAGCAAAGCAACAAATCGTGTGTGTGTGTGTGTGTGTGTGTGTGTGTGTGTTTTTAAGTCTTACAATTGATGTTTAGCGTTGATGTTTTGATGTTGTGGTGTTGAATTAGGGGTTTAGTCTTCATGCAGACTGATATTTTCATGCACTGCCTCAGCATCAAAAATGGTTTTAAAAGTGGGTGGTGTGTGTGTATATATGTGTGTATTTAAGTATCTGATATGGTAATATATTGTTTATCAAATATAGAAAAAATGTTTTCTGTTTTAAACTTAGAATTTTTTGCTCAGTTGTTCTACTTTATAAAATTATTATGGAGTTTAAATGATCTGGTATGAAGTGATTGATTAGATTTTAGCATCTTGTGGAAAATTGACTTTGTAAGATTATCAGGTTTTCTAGAGACTGATTAAATTTTTTTTATCAGTTGAACTCTGAATACCTCCCAGGTGTGGAGTAATGGGGAGGACTGTGAATCATGAAAATATTTGGTTGGAATTTGTGACGCATTTTATGGAAACATGAAATCAACAGATGTTTTAACTGCAGCGTTCTAACTTACCCAGAATTCCAGACTGAGCACAAAGTTATCATCTCTGTGTTTTATTTATGTTGGTGAGCTGGAAACAGAGCTGGAAGTTAGCCAATCATGTTCCACTAACAAGTTTGAAAACGTGGTGTTTACTTAATGATCAGGTTAAAAAACAAACTGACCATCCTGGTTTATAACAGTAAGCTTCATGGTATTTTGCCCATGAGAACTCTGCAGTACAATCTTCATAAAATGAGGTTGTAACTGATTTTCACAGTTTCTGTAGTTTTTTATTACTTTTTCTGCACAAGGTAGCCTTGTTGGATTTTGAGGTCAGGGTTAGTGAAAATGGTTCGACTTGAGGGATCCATCCATCCACCGTCTACACCTGCTTATTCCAGTGCAGGGTAGGGGTGTGGGATACTGCAATATCTGGTATCAGTACGATACCAACTAAATAAAGGGCTAGTATCACCGATACTGATACTTTTTTATAGGGCTGCCAAAATGAATGTGTTAACACCAAGAGAATCCACAAAGATCTGTGGATTTAATGCTTTGATTTTTTATTTATTTATTTATTTTTACACATTACCATCTGAATTTGGCTTTATCCCAATGAGAGACACTGATTTTGGAAAGTAGGTGCCCTGTTACAGCTGTGAGCCGAATCCATCAGAAGCCACTTGGTCCTCCTTATTTATGATGATTCTGACAGTTATCAAGCCTTACATTAAAGTATCTGTTATCACACTAGTATTGATCTTTTTCTATACTAATGTTGATATCAATATTAAATAATATTTGGATCAAACCGCCCACCACTAACGTGGGGTCACAGGAGGCTGGAGTCTATCCCAGTAGCTACTAGGACAGAGGCGAGGTACTCTTTGGGCTGGTCACCAGTCTTTAACAGGGCCAACATAGAGACAAACTACTACTGACTTGAGGGGACATTCCAGTTATTATTTCCTTCAAGTATCATGGAAATTTAGACCTCCCAGTTCAACCTGAATATATTTTTTATCTTCTTCTAGCAGGAAAGTTGCTAGGAGAAGCTACTATATAAAACTATTAGTTAAAGCTAGCTATTGGCTTACACACTTGCCATGAGTGTGTGCTGAGTGTATCTGTGTTGTGTGTGTAGAAATTAGTTGAATTTGTCCCTTAACATTGGATCAGGTGTCATAAACCCTCCACCCCATAAAACTGGACAACCGGTACTGTTTGGGACAAAAAAATGAAATTAATCCCAGGTGCTATCAGGTGAGAGGCTAATTCTCCTAGAATTTAGAAGAAACACCAAAACCAGAAAACTGGCAGAATTTTTGAAAATGAGAGCCGCTGGTTATTTAATATTCTTCATCCTCAGGGAAATTCCTAACCCTGACGCTGACCAATCGCAGCTGTTGTGTTGTTAGATCACATCAGGCTACACTGAAGGCTCTGTGTCGGTCTGACTTTGAAACATAAATTCAGCTTCAGCTCATTTCTTCTTCTTTGTTTCTGTTTAGCTTCATAAACAGTTGAATGTTCAAGTCTTGTTTCATTTTCATTTATTTGTTTTGTCATTAATTACAACCAGTGTTATCTCTGTTGTGTGGTGTGTAAAAGGGAATATCTGAGAGTTAGAATGTAATATTTACTATTTTAGTTAACATGTCTTCACTCAGTGTTTTCTAATATTTAACATCCCAATAACTCAAATTAATATGTATAGATTTTTTTTACTAAACAACTAATGTTACTATATTACAGTCTCTATATTATGTCTGAGGCATATCTCCACAGTACAGGGAGACTTTCTCTCTTTAATACAGTGAAATGTTCTGCAATTTGCTAATACTTCATTAAAATGGTTTCTCCCACAGAAATGCTGAACACTGTTCTAGAGAATAAAGGATGTAAGAAAACCAACAAAAAGTCTGGAAAATAATCATCTGTTCAAATATTGTCTTTTTTGTTGTCACTGAAAATGGCATCGCAGCTCCAAGCAAACAATTCATCACACCTAAAGCCTAAACAGTTCACATGGCAATTCATATAGTCCTATTAGAAAACAATAGCATTGTCTAATTTAGTTTTTTCTTCTGTTTACTTATATATTTGGACAGATAAATAGAAAGAATTGATTCAGTGTTACAAGAAATCTGACGATCCCTGCACAAAATAAAAATAAGTTTGGTTTATATGGCAGGTTTGTTTTATGAACTAATTGCTCATAAATAAAACTGTGCTGCTGTTTTCTACAGAAAATTTATATGATGTCTTCAAAAGAACAAAATAAAATTCAGACTGTATGAATAAGAGGGTGAAGGAAAATGAAGTAAATATGTGCAGTATTGTGGAGGCTGAAGCTCGTCACAACTGGCTGAGGTGGGATCCAGTCTGTACTGGTCACCAGTCCATCCCAGGAGAAACACACACACATACAGATGACCATCTACATACACTCTGATGGCATTTTTACATAGAATAACCAAACAGCCTATGGGCAGAAACCAGAGCACAGCAAGAGGAAAACACACATGTGCAAATTCTACAGATAAGATTCAAACCAACAACCTTCTGACAGGTGACAGCGTGCACCACAGCATGACTGTTTTTTGTTAGAATACATCTCTTGGATGCTCCTGAACACATCATCAGTGATGTGACCTGGGGTCCTCGGGTGTTTTGGGTCTTTCAGCCAGGTGACACAGCCGTGGTTGATCAGACCTGGCTTGTGTTCAGGTGGCATTCGCTTCCCCCCATGGATCTCCTCGCCTAATCCAAAGCCATCTTGAGGCTTTCTCTGCTTCCTCCATGATGTTCTTAATGTCTCTTCTCCTCTCCACTCAAATGATTCCCAGGGCACTCAAGGTTTTGTGGAGTGATTGCTCTGCATCCAACCTCAATAGCCATGCACTTTGCCATCCAGCCCTGCTTGCAGCAATCGATGACCAGCTCTTCGTATTTAATCCTCTTTTTCTCATGAGCCTCGCCCACACGGTTCTCCCACGGCACTGTCGCTTCTTCAGGACGATACTTTTGTCTCCTCTGAAACCAGGGGAATGTTTAGCCTTAGGGTGGTTGTAACGATGTGCTGGGGGAACTTCAGCTGGTCTACAACCCACCAGGACTCCTGGCAACTGCCAGTCCTTGCTCTTGTCACCTTAAACTCCTCCTCAAGTGACTTCAGGGGCAGCTGAAGCTTGGTGATCTGTCCACAGAGGGCGATGCTGCTGAAACTCCCAGGAAGTCCCAGCCACCTCCTAGGAAGCTGATGACTGTCCTTTCCAATAAATCTAGGCATGGCAAGTTTATTTGTACAACACATTTCATATACAGGATAATTCAAAGTGCTTTACATAAATCATTAAAAGCATTATAGATGGTGCAAAGAAACCATTCAGAAGTAGTAAAAGGCAGCAACAAAAAGCACAATAAAATAATAAATTACATTAAAATAATTAAAAGCAAGATAAATTAAAAAGTTACCTTCAGATTTCATGCATAGGCGCATGAGAAAAACAAGTTTTTAAATTGGATTTAAAAATGTCTACATTTGGTGAAAGTTAAATCTCCACTGGCAGTTTGTTCCTCTTTGGATCTAAGAGCTCTGCTAGGTTTATATTCTCTGAACATAACACAGATGTATTCTGGGCCTAAACCGTTCTGGGATTTATAAACGATCAGATGGGTTTTAAAATCTATTCTGTGTTCAGATCTCTTAGTCCTGGTTAAAACTCTAGTAGCAGCATCTTGATGAGCTGCAGATGTTTAATTCTCTTGTTAGGTGTCACAGTGTCAGGCGGGAGTTGGAATTTCCCAGCCACCTCTGAAAGCATCTTACCTCTGATTCTGATTGGTTTGCTCTAATTGCTGATGCTTTCCATCTGTGTTGCTCCCTATTTAAGCAGGAGTCTTCCTGCTCCCTGCCAGGTGGTCTGTGTTAACTCCTGAACGTTTCTTGCCTTCTCTCCTGCCTGTGGACCTGTTTTCTCCCAGAGTTTTGCCCCAGCCTGGTAATTCTGTTTTTGTCTGTGTGGATTTTTTTTCTATTTTCTATGATTAGATTTTGGATTATGGACATTACTCACTCCTCTTTGGATCTCTAGGAGGACTAACTGGACTTTATGAAGTGCTCATCCCAGACAGGGAAACCCAGCATTAAGATCCCTCAGTCACTTTAACTCTAACCTCTGGCTCAGCAGTCTCTTTTTCAGCTTCCAGGCAGAGGTTCCACTAAACAGCTCTCTCTCTCAGCACCCTCGCCTGGGTTCCATCCCTCCTGCCGGTACATTGTGATCTTACTTAAAAACCTTAACTCCTGAGTATTCAAAGTTCTCCCCCCTGTTCTCCTGCATTCACAGACAAGCCGACTGCCTAAGACCAGAGTTTTTAACTCTGAAACATTTCCCTGTAATCTTGTTATTCCAATCCTAAGGTTTCTGATATATTTGTGACAGTAGGAAGTCCTGTTAAAAGACCAGTAATCCAGCCTACTGGAGATGAATGCATGGATGAGTTTCTCCTGTTCTTTCTGGGAGACTAGACTTTTAATTCTGTTGATGTTTTTGAGCTGGTACAAAGCTTCTTGGTGAAGCTTTGATGTGGCTGCTGAAAGTCAGGTCTGAGTCTATCAACACTCCCAGGTTACCAACGTGGTCGGTGATTTTAAGAGCCCGAGTCTCCAGGTGTTTACCAATGCTGACCCTCTTCTCTTTGCTACCAACAGAATAATCTCAGTTTTGTCTTCATTTAATTGTAGAAATTTCTCCCTCATCCAGGTGTTTATTGCTTCAGACTCTGACACAATAAGTCTATTGGGCTGCAGTTTGGTCACAGAGACACAAAGTTGTGTATTGTCTGCATAACTGATAATTAAAACTAAAGTTCTGTAATATTTGACCTAAAAGGAGCATATACAAGTTGAACAGAATTCCTGTTAGAATTGGTTGTGCTAAAAATGGTAAAATGTATTAAAGGAGGGAGGAGGTGGAGGAAGCAGAATAAGTAACTGGAGTGGGTAGGTAGGTAGGTAGGTACAATAATCTCCTTTCTTCTTCTACACATCATCACTGCTGCTGCACTAGTCCAGTCTGCAGGTCAGGTTGACACCAGTCTATGCAGACCTTAATATCTCCAAGCATCTCACACATGATGCTTCTGGACTACAGTTGAACACATTCATCCTCTTCTTGACAACAATGAAGAGCAGATCCTCACAAATTTGACCAGACAACCCTTCCACTCTTCTTTTTTCCAACTTTAATTTAAAGGAAACTTTCCTTAAGCACACTTTTGTGCTGTTTTTAGGTTGGCATAGGACTTATATTATTTCTAAATATTTTACCTCTCTGTATTTATTTGCATTTCTCATTAAACGTTTTAGATATTTTCCAAGTAATTGTCCTGTATGATGTATGGTAACCTGTGTTGCATCTTGACATACCATTAAATGAACATTGGAGGGCGCTAACAGCTCAGTACACAGTATCCTGAACCTCACAGAACCTCAGTGTACAAACAAAATGTTTCATAACCAGGAGAATTTTCATTTTAATCATCCAGCTGTTTAAAGCAGTTATCACGTGTTCACATCTGTGTAAAAGACCAGATACAGAACTGCTGCTAGGAATGGATGTGCAGCATAAGCTTTGTGTCTTCATTTCTACTATGTCAGCACTTCTATTTACCCACATGGTAATGAGTCAGTCACCCTGATTGCTGCTCTTTAAAACTCTCATCTGGTCATTTCTCCTCATCTCCACCTCCTCCTGATTCCAGAGAAGTCTTATCTGAAGGATCCACCAGCATCCCAAATCTGCTCATCTGATTCAGAAACAAATAGTTTAAATTAATTTATTTTGAGTTAATACATTTACTTCCAGTTCTTTCAGTTTATCTCTCCTCACTGGAACAGCTAGAACATTTCAGTTGACTGCTATAACATCTTCTTTGACGCCCTCCCCAGCTGTATGTCACTGATTGGGATCTCTGTCAGTTTATGGACGGAATTTGCTTCTGGATGTTTTTTTTTAATCTTGCCCATGTTGTCATGACACTGCAGGAAAAGCATGTGTGTGGATACTCTTAAAAGAGACATTTTCTTTAGATGCTTCGATTTCAGAGCTCCTCACTCTGTTTTACATTGCATAGACTGATTGAGGTTCTTGAGTGATTAATAAAATATGTACCTTAAAAAGTCAAAGGTTTTGGTCTGAGAAGGGATCACTGGTCACAGGTGTAAGATCATGTCCATCTGACAAGCAGCATGAACCTGACCCTGCTGCAGGACAACTGGATGACCTGCAGGCGAGCTGTGCAGTAATGAAAGAAGCGTATCATATGAGAGAACATTTAAACATAATATAGCCTCATTTCATCGATGTAAAAACACTAGGTGTCTCCTTTTAAAGGGTATCTAGACACTCTGCAGGTTTGTGCAGGTTCACAAAGATCTAAAAAAAACATAAATAAACAAAACCCAGGTCAGAGGTCAAGACTTAGCCTGGGACTGTACTCTGTCTTAGTCCTTATAGTCCAGGTTAGACTTTAACTATGCAGATTTTTACGGTACAGCTGAACTTTCATCATCATGTTTGGAGACCTCTTCACATCATCCCACAGCGTCTAAGCAAAGGTTCGAATCCTGGAGACCTACCACACCATCAACGTATCTGAGACTAGATTTGATTGTATTTGCTAATTGTTAACTTTCTATTGAGAAATAAGCAGACATTAATGTCATAATTTACATCTAGTTTAATGTGAGAAAACTAAAAAACATCTAATGAGCTGATGCTGTGAGCAGACAACAAAGCCTGAATTTGGGAATTCACAGCACATCTTCAACAAAAACAAGAAAAACAAACTATCTTCCGCTTGTTGCAAAGAAACCTTAGTAAGTAGGTCTGTCCAGGCTCAGGTTGGAAAGCTGAATTAACACTGGGCTTTTAAATAAAATAAAAAATTAATCAAGATGAATCTAAATTCCCCATCAGTGAGGTGACTCACAAACCTTCTGCTTATTCATACATGACTGTGACAACGTTAGATCATCTGTTACTCGACCCGCGGCCACAGTTCACTATCTTTCCATCTGGGATGTAGGTCAAAAGTCTCACGCAACCACCTCGTGCGATTCATCTGTGTAGTCATAATTTGCTTGTTCAGCTTTTGAAATACTGAGTGGAAAATCTCCATCATGTTATATGCTGTGACACATGCTCTGTGATGTGACCTGATCTTTAAACCTCCACAGGAGAATTTTATATACATTATATATATATATATATATATATATATATATATATATATATATATATATATATATATATATATATATATATATATATACACACTGTAGCAGGAAAATATACATGTGAATTTTATATTTGGGGTTAACTGATGGCAGGTGTGTACGCTATGTATGCTGTGATTAAAATTCAATCATCAAATACTTCAGCAGTATTATTTTAAGTGTTTTCATACTTATGCAACCAGGTAATTGTACATTTTCTTTTGTTTTTTATCTCTCCAAACCAGATTTGTTTGTTTTTCAACTGAATTGTACATATCGGTCACATTAAAAGAGGGAAATTTTAATACTTTAATATGTTTTGTGATCACATTAACCATATAAAAAATAGTTGTTTCATCAGCATAGTTTTTATATTTGCTGTATCTGAAACAAGACTTTTGATCATATGTATGCAGAAATATCCAAAGCAAAAAGGTCATGCACCTTTAAAACAAATGAGGCAGCAGGTGAATAGTGTTTGACACTCAGCATCACTCAAACATCAAATCTGCATCAACAGTGAACTACATCAGGCGGCACACACGATAAAAACTTAACATTCAACTAAATCCAACGTTTTCTCATAAAATTCATTTATTTAGGAAAAAGCACATTATGAAGGGCCATGATGTCATTTAGTGAGGTCTTTTGTTGTTTGCTGTTCATTAAATCAAAAATCAGTTTTTTGACAATAAAATGTGCAATTTATCAGCTGAGAAATGCATAGGATGAAGTTCCTCATCTCACTCAGGTGAGACAGGACAGCTTATTTCCCATAATGCTTCCTATTCACCCCAAATACCCACAAACACCTAAAAAAGCATTAAAATGCAGTTATTTACATTTCATACTAAAATCTCTATATAAAAAGGCACCTGTTACGATAACACAAAACCAGTTTTGTAGTGTTATTTCTTTTTTTTTAAAAAACGATGAATTGAAATGAGCTTATTCAGAGGCTGCCACGTCGCTGAGTGGATCTAGAGGCGCATCCAGCAGCTCAAACATATCATCGATGACCTGCCACAGACAGTTCTCCAGAGGAAAGTCATTATCCACCAGGTTGACCAGGAAGTAGTTGTCGTGGATGTATTTGATGATCATTCGTGAAGGCGACTCGTCTTCGTAGAGCTTCGCCCACTGCTCGATCCACAAAGCGAAGGCCTCGTCCTGAGGAAACACGAGGACAGGCTGGGTGAGGGGAACGGGTGGTTTTGTAGGAACTGGACCTGCTATTGTTTTAAAAGTGCGTCATATGAAAATGAGGACAAACATGTTTCACTGCAGATGTAACTGCAACTCCATGTTTATAAGAAGCTTGGAAGTGAACTTTCTTTGTTGACCACAAAACAGACATCATGCATCATGTCCTCTATGGATGACAGTTGATGATATTTATTGGATTATGCTACGTGGTCATGTAACGTCATCAGTTATCACCCATGTTTAGCCTACTGCAGCTGATAGAGAAGGCTGAGCTTTAATATTATTATTTAGTTTCATTACTTTGTCATTTTTCCTCGACTCTGTCTCACCTGTCTGTCTCTGCACACGACCTGTAAGTCTCATGACCTGGCATTTACCTGCAAAGTAGGGCCGACTGGCTCCTCCTTCTAACTTAGAAAGCGACTGATATTTAACAATGTAAAAGAAAAGAAACAATTTCTACTAACATGTTTACACAAAAAATAGCTTATGAAAGGACAACTTATGAAAGAATTTAAAAGATTAGTTAGAAGACCCTGATTAATGAAATCCATTAACATATGATGAGGACCTGTCAATCACAAGCTGGCCCCGTGTGATTGACAGTGGCATATACAGTAAAATATACTTCAGTCTGACACGGACCAAGATGTAAATCCACATCCAATAATGGGCATTAAGAATAAATAAACTGATAACTTTTATAAAAAGTTTTGTTTCCCTTTAAACTTGGAGCTTACTGTTCTGGAGAATTATGGCCAAATATTCCCGATTTCTGAAGAAAGACGGGACAATCTTACCTTCCAGTACATGAAGCTGACTGGATCCACTACAGTTGGCTGAACAATCTCCCTGCCTGGGAAGATCCCCCACGTCACAGCGTTGGGCTGCATCTCGTGGGCGTTGGTCATGTTACGTCCCTGCACACAAATATTCATGCTGATGTGCTGGTCACGCACACACTGACAGAACTGCTGCTGCTCAAACTTACATGTACGTTAACAATGTGGTAGTTCACGCGGGGCTCGTATTTCTTTATCACTTTAAGAAGAGCTGTCACATTTTCACTGGAAGTGAAAAACTCCAGATAGGCCTGTTGGATGACAAACATGAACACTGAAGCAACAGATCAGACAACAGAAGCTTCCTTCATAATCTGGATACAAACAAGAGTTCCCACCTTCTGGAAGACGTAGCCCCCTGGAGGTCCCCAGCCGACCACCGGGTCTGTGGATGGTTTGCCGTTGATGCTGGGCTGAGAGTTGATGGTGAGGACGCCTCGCCTGTTCACCTTCTCCAGCTCGTCCTTCATCAGGTTGGTCTCTGGGGCCAGAGGCTCATCGTTCCACGGTAAACACATCACCTAGCAAACAAGGAAAAGTAGTTTTTACATGTGAACAATGGTTCTGTGGTTTATTAGGAGGCTGCTGGTTTCAGCTTTGCCCCTTTTTACAAGTAAATATAGCTTTAAGCTGAATTTAAACTCGCACTGCGAGTGTAAAGGTTGTGTAAGTCTTTGAACTCAAGTCCAAGTCAAGTCGCAGGACACTTGTTTGTAATGAGTAACCTGCCATGTGACGTCTGCCGTCCGGTCTGCTTAGAAGATGTATTATAATATCCAAATAATTTAAAATCCGTACTCATCCTTTCTCTACCAGCATTTAGTAACAGCACTGATCTTTAGCCTAAACTGAAATACTCTGTCTTGGAAAACCTGGAGATGAACATAGAATTTTATTCAGATTAATAAATATCATCTTAAAATTACTTATCCAAGAGTTTTTAATGTGAACCGAAATCCATCTGGACCCACTGAGAAAATGAAAATAGTAAAACTGCAGTTCATAGATTTTTTTCCAGAATGCAGAGACTAATATGAAGCACTTTATCACCACCTGTCCTGCAGGTTTTAGACATCCTGCTTTAACACACCTGATCCAGTGACAGCTTGTTTTCAGGTTCTGGACAAGTTCTGGCCTCTTAACGACACATTAATAATTTGACTCAAGTGTGTTGGAGCAGGTAAACGTGTAAAATCTGCATGACAGTGGTCACATGGCCAAAGTTGGTGATCCTGCGCTAGTGCATCAGAAAATCTTTATATTTCATTTAAATGGCTTGAAATGACTCTGCAGGATGAATACAGAAAATATTGATTTGGAACATTTTAAAATTTAATAATAATAATAAAAAAAACTCAGTATTTTAAATAATTTAGATCCAGTACTTGCAGACCCAATAAATATTTTAAGTCTTGATTGCGAGTCCAAGTCAAAATTGTCAAAATTTCTTGCAGTGTGTTTTGTCCCTTCAGTGTTTCTGTAGTCAGTTCAGACAGATAATGGATGCATGGTAACCACTAGCTTGCCAATGGTAATTTACATAGATGTTAACTTAACTTATAGTCTTTTACACATTTTACACAGATTCAAATCTTACGTGATTTCTCTGAGACAATGAATGTATTACCAGTGAGGTACTGATGTATCTTCTGTATGCTTGCTTAGTTTTACAGTTTTCCTAAGTAAAGGTTTCAACACGGATTCAGCCTCAGATCTGCCGAGCTGTTGCAGCTGGGTTAGCCAGACACGCAAGCGACGGCAGAATTCATCATTATTATCATCAATTATGTTCTGTTGCTGCACCAACGCAGAATCGTCCACATCACAATGCATCGTAGAAACGATTAAATTCACCACCCCTAGTCAGAATGCAGAAGTGAACAGACCAGCTTTGATTTTTAGTAAATAGCAACTAAATATGGAGGCGCATCAGATCCAAGAGGCCTTAGGTTGATCGGAATTCTATCATAACTTTTACCCAATTCTTCCACGTCTGATCACCAGTTATTTCTCCTGTCCAGAGCCGCCTATCGCTCCACACATATGTATGTTTTGGTTGTGTTTACCCACAATGCCATGCGCTGAACCCACCATGCACTTTCTCCTGTAGTCTGCTTCCTGTATCTGTCCCATTTAAAACGGATTGAGATTCACGTTTGTAGGCGGACTGAGTCCGCTTCTTTGATCCGAATCAGTGTGGACCTTTCCACAGACGGACTAGGATACGAATGAAAAAGGTGTGAATGCTTTTTAAGTCCCAGCACAGATGCTGTCTATGAGGGTGCTGAGCTTCTAAAATTACAGCAGCAACCTGAAAGTGACTGCAGCGACATCAACATGTTATCATCAGATCCAATTTCAGAGTCATTTTGTGCCTAACAACAAAGACAGAAAAAAATGTGAACAACAGCAGCTTTACTGGGAATACTGTATTTAAATATGAGCAAAGAATGAGGAAAAAGAACAGACTTGATAAATCATCTGTGAAGGAAGGAAATACCTCCCACATGTTGCCTTGCTAGAATAATTTTTGTTTAATGCCCCAAGCACAACCTGCTGAGAGCAGACCATCAGCAAAAAAAAACAAAAACTTTTGCAGTCAATTAGAATTTAATTTGCCAAAAAAATAAAAATAAAAAACAAAAAGCTAAATCTTCAAAGAAGACCGCAACGGATGCTTCTCTGTAGCTGCGTTTCCATTAAAGTTTTCTCAAAATAAAAGCGATATTTCTAAAACTTTGACAAAGTACAGCTGCTATTTGCAGGTGTTTCCACTGAATGGCGTTTAGCACATTAGCTGCAATTCTCGTAAAATCCCGTCCACCAGACTCCACGTTGAGGAGGAAGATTTCTAATTCCTTGTAAAACTCTGCATTTCGCTGTTGTTTGCTATCAAGCATGACTGTCATATTTTTCTCTTTAATTATTTCTAAAAAGATTTCCATTTCCTCCTCCGTCCATACATGCTGTGCATCTTTACTTGAAATGAACTGGTCGCGTGACCTCCAACGTCACACCAGGTGACGCGTAAATGCAAAAAAAAGTGTTTCCTTTACACTTTTATGATATATCGACATGTCTGAAAAACACTTCATGAGAGCATTAATCTAAATGTAGGTGTTTCAACTAGCTCTGTTTTATTGTGATCTTTAGGTTGTGTGCAGGTCTAGGGGTGATGGAAACGCAGCTTATGTCTATATGCAACTCATGTAAGCATAGTGATTATATAACTGCTGTTTAGCAAGGTCAGTACTGCTGATACTGCCGCTGCAAGGCTGCAGGAGTGGAGCTGTAATCTGACACATAAGATGGATTCAATTCTGATATTACATCCGATTTATTTAAACCCGGCATGAGGAATCGCCTCAGTTTGAACACAGTTGACCCAACTAGCCTAACAGAAACGTAACGTAGAGAAAACGTCTAATCAGTGATAGAAACTCACTTGAAGGAACATGGACAGCAGCAGCAGAACAGACAGGGGAAAAACACAGTTTATTTAGGGAACGTCATCAGACATCGAGCCCGGCTCATGTACCTTGTGTCCGGTTCGGTTCGGCTGTGATGTGATGTAGCAGGTGAAAACCTCATAAACGCTTTGTTCGTTCATCAGTTCCTCACCCCACATCTGCAGAAGTGCATCTTTTGATGATTTGCTCTTCAGGTAGAAAAGGTAGTAGTCGTTTAACTCGCCAAAAGCTGGAGATGAAGAGTTTCCCCTGAAGACAACAGCAGGACACACAGCTTCACAAAGAGCAAACTTTACATTATCGCCCACTGAAGCTAAATAAAACTCTTCATATAGCATTTATTTACAAATAAAGTAATTCAAGGTCAGAATCAGTGTGCGATCAAATCTACCATCTGCCGTTAGGGAACTCGTCCCAGTCTTGGGTTCTGTAGATGTAGCTCTTGGGTCTGGAGGCCCAGAAGATGGGCCGAACGTCCTCCACTTTCCGTTTAGGATTTGCACTCGTGGCCCAGGGAAGAGGCCGTCTGGGACAGGAAACAAGCTCTGAGACCGGAACCATTTTCAAACTAATCTAACACGCTGGGAAGCCTCGTTAAACAGGACTCAGGCAGGTGTGCAAATCTTTATTATCCTCTTTTTGTTCACAGAATATAAACAGAGAGGAGGAGGTGGAAGCAGCTGGAAAATGAAGTGTTTCTGAGCTGACCTGGGGTCCTCGATCCAGAGTCCCAGCTGTCGGAGAACCTCCATGGTGGCAACTTCTCGATTCAGAGTGTAGAAGTGGAGACCTGGAACCTTCCCGCTGTCCAGCAGCACGCGGCACATCTCCACCGCCTGATGGATGCCATAGTTACGGATAGCAGCGTCGTTGTCTTTGATGGGTTCAATGACTTTGGTGATCTCCTCAGGTATCTCCAGCTTCGACAGCTTGACGAGTTGCCGTAGCGACTGGTAACCCTGGAAACCAACAAGAAAAATCCAGCTGTATAACCATTTAGTACACAGGAATGTATCCAGCACTCACCAGAACATTTCTGAACTCATTTCCCATTTTCCCAGCAATATATGAAGAATAGAATATAAAAATACAGAAATATTTTTAAAAATGTACGAATGGATTAGATTTTTTTTATTCCTTTTTACTTTATTTTAACTTAGTTGTCATTTTATTTAGAAATGGTGCCGTTTGGACCAAATTATCTTCTGAATAACAATAAAGGAGGGCAACAAGCTCAGGTGATTAACGACGGAGGAGGTGAACTTTGGAGGAGCTCCAGGTCATGAACTCATTAAGTGGGTTAATAAAACGCGACACGTGCACAGCTGTTAATGAACGTCTGCTTCACCTGCAGTATTTGAGTCTTTTTAATCACTTGGAAGTATAAAAAATGTTTTTAGATTTTTTTAAAATTTACCTCTTCATTCAATGTTTGTGTTTTTCATGTATTTTTGTACTTGCATGTTAGTGGGTGCAAACCTTTAACAAGCACTATAAATCCACACGTATGAACATGAACTCCACATGTAACTCTGATCCAGGAACACTGATCTCTCTGTTGACCTTTACTCCGAATTCTACATGGAAAGTCTCATAAAACGTAGTCGAGCAAAAAGAAATGAGTTAAACTCACAGCAGATTCCTGGAAATGTGATTTGCTGACATGATTTAACAGTTTCTATGACCTGATTTTACTGTACTGTCAAAAAAACCCGTTCAGCAGGAAAAAAAGAAAAGTTTCCAGGACTGTTGGATAACAGAAGTTCCACAAAAAAAGAACAAAAAATTAAATAAAATAATTTACACCATATAGAAAAGAAGTTGACATGTAAAGACAAACGACACATAATAAAATAACTTTTTGTTTATTTGATTATTTTTGCACTCAGACGGGACCATTAATAGATTTTGATTTATGGTTTAGGTAAAAAAAGCAACAGATAAATAGATTTAATCACAATACTGGAGCAGAAACCTGAGGAAAGGTTAGAGGGGAAGCAAGGACAAACAGAAAAAGAAAAAACAAGAACAACTTTTAAAGCAGTATGGAAGGAAGAGGAAAAAGAAAAATAAATGAATAAAGATTAAAAATATAAAAAAAAAACACACACATTTTATAAAAAAAACAAGAATATTTGAAAACTGAATGTGAAAACGAGCTAAAAAGATAATCTGTTTTACCTTTAGTGTTTATATTATATTATATTATATTATATTAGATCTTTAATTTTGATTCTGCTTTGTTGTTGGCGCCTTATCTCTATGTCAGTCTGTAACATGAAAGGTGAAATCATCCTAATCAATCATGAAAATTTACTTTGTTTTTAATCTGAATTTCATGATTCAGTCAAACAAAAACCTTCAGTTTGTCTTTTTAAAACCAACAAAACAGAAAAGTAAAGAACATTTATCTTAAGAGTTTAGGGACATGAAGTAAATCCCTGTAAGGAACAAACTACAGTCACCATAAGAAACAGGAAAGACTCGCCTGTTTTTATTGAATTATTCGTTTGCTTGGCTCGATCTGTTTAGGTGCTTAGCTTGGAAGGAGCCAGTAAGACACGTATCATATCAAAGTAAAACCTGGAGGAGGTCATTAAGTGCGTCTACGTTTCTTGGTTTCATAATAATGATTAACGATATTCCTTGTTCTTGGAAGAGGCCGTGAGCTACCTGAATGGGGAAGATTCCAGGCAGGATGGGACATGTGATGCCGACCGCCCGGCAGTCATCCAGGAACTTCAGGAAGGTGTCGGCCCTGAAAAACAGCTGAGTGATGACAAAGTCTGCTCCGGCATCCACCTTCTCCTTCAGGTGTCTGACGTCATCCTCGTAGCTCTCTGCCTCAGGATGGCCTGTGGGGTAGCCTGGACACACACACGGACACACACGCAAGCACAGTTTCAGGTAAACGAATGAAACACGTAGAATTCGGCATCGCTCAGCATCGATCGGGGTGAAGACGTACCAGCAACACAGATGTCAAAGTATTCATCGAACTCTGATCGGATGTGTTTAACGAGGTCGACGGCATAGTTGAAGCCTCCCTCCTCTTCCTCCCAGTCAGCTCCCACTGGGTCTGGGGTTAAAAAGACAGCCTTGAGTGTTTATTATTCACTGGTCCCATTGACGGGGAGAACATGCAAACTCCACACGGGTTTCCCCAAAAAACATGCTGCTGTGTTTAAGAAATGTTCAGTATGTAAAAAATAAATTATATTCCTTTTTATTGATTGTGTTTGTGGTGCACTGGGAGCAGTGCTGGTTTCCAGTCTAACTGTGATGGGACTTCTTCAGCAGTCACCCCAACTAGTCTGAACTCTGCTGGGCTGTTCAAGAGGGGGACCGAGAGGGCGGGGGGCTGACCTTCAACATGGATGAGAGCTTCATCCTCCTCTCTCCCACTACCTCTACTGGGTTTAAGGGGCATTCCAGTACAGCCAAGCCAGCAACGGATGCAAGGAACATCCATCACTGATTAATACATCCAACTGTACTTCTATCAAATCCAACGGAATCCCGGCGTTCCTGACGTACGAGGATCAGCTTGACATCACAGGTTCTTCTTTGAGGTTCTTTTAGTTGTTTATAAACGTCTTAATGGTCTTGGTTCTTCTTATTTATCTGACCTCCTTTTAAATTATGAGCCCTCACAGACCCTAAGGTCCTCTGGTACCGGCCTGTTAGTTGTTCCCACAGTCAGAACCAGAACCTTTGCTGAGGCCTGGTCTGTGGAACATCCTGCCAGAGAACCTCAGGGATGCAGAGACTTTTGATGTGTTTAGCTTTGCTGTTCAGTCTTTTTAAATCGTATTTATTTTATCATAATTTTTATAATTATCACTTATCTAATTATATACTTTTCTATTTATTTTAAATACCACCTATTTATGTGGCTCTCTGTTTTTATGAACTCCTTTATATTATTTTATTATACTTTATTTATTCATTTCCCTGAACTCCTTTATCTGTATTTTTCTTGTCGCTCTTTTCAGTTTTTATTGTTTATAAGCTTATTTAATCTAGTTTTTGCTTTTTAACTCCAGTGTTTCCTCCTGGGGATCCTCCACACCGGTAGCTCTACCTGCTCTGTCTGCTGGGTTGTTGCCATGGTGACTGCCCTTGTCTGGGTGGCTGGGGGTCCTGCACTGCAGCCCTGTGGCTGTGGTGTGGTTCCTGTGGTGGTGCCCTCTGTGGGCATGGGGGGGCTGGCTTCCGATGTGACTGGATCCTCAAGAGATTGTTTCCTCACAGCAGCGTCAAGCCATATGTTTTCATTCTACTGATGTTTTTATACTTATATTCAGTTAAGAGACAGTAACTAGGGGTGGGGTATTTTTAAGCTGTTATATACTCCGGTGTGTGAAGGTTTTTAAATTTAGTTTTTAATGTGCATAATTTATTATGTGAAGCACTTTGTGTAGCTTTGTGCAAAAGTTTAGGTTGAAAAAAACCTAGTTCCCTTTGGAAGGGAGGTAAGGTCTGAACAGAAATACAAGTTTGACTTTTCAGGGTCTGCTTGTTACCAGGAGAAAAACCTTTGTTCCAAGAGCTTCCTCTCCCCCAAACTGGTGGTGTGCACCAGAAAGCACTGTTGTTTCACAGCAAGAAGATTCCAGAAGAAGATTTGAGCCTTAGTTGGGCTTTCTACACGGCGTTTGCATGTTCTCCCCTGTGCATACACGTGCACCCCTCCACCCTAACCCCACAACCTTAAATCTGTTTAAGAAGAAATATAAAATGGATACAAGCAGAATATCCAACCAGAAACCAGTAAACTGTTTCACCTCCTTAAAGACCTTCTCAGTCGTTTCTTAACAAGGTGAACTTCAGACAGTGATTTCTCTTACCTCCTCTCAGAGCCATTATGTTCTTGAGGCCCAGGTGCTTTGCTTTGGCCAGGTAACCTGTAATCTTATCCTTGGTTTGGTTGCAGCAGGTCAGGTGCAGGATGCTCTCCAGGCCACAGTAGTTGACTGCTGTGCTAGCAATCATCATGGATGAAGTCTCTTTGTCTGAGCCTGGGTCTCCTGCAGGGTGCCAGGTGATGTCGATAAACAGGGGCCCTCCAGAGCCCATACGGTCAAATCTAAAACCAGACGTGAACAGAAAAAAGGTTTACAACCACAAATGTTATAAAAATGCATAACTAAAAGGATGATCTCCATAAATGTGAGGGAAATTGTTATAGTTAAGAAACAAAAGTTCTTCAAAGAAGGATTAAAGGATAATTATTTCTCCCTCTACAGAGCAGAAAATTATCAAACCAGTCAAGCAATCTGAAGGAATTTCAATATAAAGACAACGGGCTGACATATATACATATATATATTTATATATATATATATATATATGTATATGTATATACATATATCTATATGTGTATATTAAACTAGGAATCTGCAGCTGCTTCTTTTACGATGAAATCTTAACTTTATTTCTTTAACTGAGCTTTCTCTTTCTGTTTTTATGTAATAAATTTTATCTTTTTAATCTTTGTTTTTCTAACACACTTGTATTTTTTCTGCACCTTAATGTTTTTATGTTTTGTGTAAAGCACTTTGAATTGTCTTGTACATGAAATGTGCTATACAAATAAATTTGCCTTGCCTAATATCCAAGTTTTCTTATAGTGCATTGAACATTGATGTATGAATGTGATTTGTATTAACAGATTCCATAAATGTTCATGCCCAGCCTTTGTTTCTGTCTAAGTTTTGATGTGATTAAGATTTTGCAATTTTGTGATCGTTTTCAAAATGCTGTATCTTAAGATACAGATTTAATCTTGGGCTCAAAATGTGAGGAATGTCCATGTTTGTCAACATTACATTACTATGCCCTAGAACAGGGGTGGCCAACGTCGGTCCTCGAGAGCCACAGTCCTGCAGGTTTTCCATGCACCCTGCACTGACACACCTGACTCAAACTAATGAGTCATTGTGCAAATCCTCATAGGCTGTTGGATCCATTTAATTTGAGTCAGGTGTGTTGGTGCAGGGATGCATGAAAAACCTGCTGGATTGTGGCTCTTGAGGACCGACGTTGGCCACCCCTACCCTAGAAGATCATAATTTTGGGTTATAAGCAAAAATGTGTTTTCAGTCAGTGTTTTCAGTGGCCATATTTGGACACCATCTTGAATAATGAAAGCATCTGAGGTGGGTCTTGCTCTTATATGAATGAGGACATATTTATCTACATTTGTGCCTAATGTCATGCTTCTAACCAGAAGTGATCAGCTCTTATGTAAACTGGCCCCTATCTGCCTGGCTGTGCTGCTTCTGCAAAATTTCCCAGGCAAAGGCGCCTCCTCTTTGGCTAAATTATATGCCACGTTTAACCAGGCAAACATCCAGTTTGTTTGTTTGTTTTTTTAAATACACGTCATTCTATCTTATCAGTAGTTTTCTCAACGATTGATTTTTACTTGTTCCATGGATCTCCAGGACAGCCTCCAGGTGCAGCTCAAACACTGGGATGAGTTTGATGGAGATTTTTGTTTCTAAAGCAAAGTAGCTTTAGAAAACCCTGCTCCAGCCTCAAACCTGGGGGGGGGGGGGGGGGGGGGGGGGTCTGTTCAGTCAGTTTAGGTGGTGTCATGCAGTTGGGACGCTGCAGAGGTCAAAAAACTCTCATCTTGATTTTCTTGTTCATTTGGCTTATATATTGTGAAAAGCTCCTAAATTGCTAAAGATAACAGATCACATTTAGACCAGAGCAAATTCCATCATATTCTATGTTTTACAATTGATTACAGTTTCATTGTCAAATTCTGGGATTATTCCATGTCCTTCTTTGTCGTTCTGGATGTCGAACGTGCACCGGTCACAATTTCCAACCAGCACACAACAGTTCAGTTCTGTGAAGGTTTGAGGCTGGATCAGGGTTCTGTGAAGGTTTGAGGCTGGATCAGGGTTCTGTGAAGGTTTGAGGCTGGATCAGGGTTCTGTGAAGGTTTGAGGCTGGATCAGGGTTCTGTGATGGTTTGCTGCATTCAAGCCAACTTCTGTTCCAGGGATGTCTATGCATCTTTCAACGTGATGATTAAAAACACCACAAACTGCATACACTACAAAGGCAAGATGGAGGAAGAGGAGGAAACGGTCTAGGAAACTAGACTGGCTAGCCAGGCTGAAGTTCTTACTTGATCTCAATGAAAAACGTAGGGAAACGTAATGCAACTATAGCGTCTCTGCACTGTTGCAGAAGGATCAAAAGGCTGCCAACATCCAAAAAAGAGCTTTAGAAAATCCTTCAAGAAGCCTGGAGAACTATTCCCCATGACTAGTTATATAAATTACAAGAAAAATTCTGAAAGAAGGTTCAGGTTGTGTTAAAGATTAAAGACACGCTTACCAAATATTGACTTTTATGCTCTCAGGATTTTATAAACTTTTTTTTTGCCCTATAAACTATATTTACATTTATAATTGCACATTTAAATAACCTGCCTGCACCTACTTATCTGGCGATATTCCAAAAAATTAGGAACAGCTCCAGTAAGGTGTATACGTAATTATGTGTGCTTTATATTGCTCATTATAAATATTCTTGTGGACATACAAAAACATTTTAATGAAAAAAAGTTAAGTTAAATGAGCTGGAAATAGTTGATGATACGCAACCCTTCTATGAATGGAGGCTGGATCTAAACATTAAAATAAATCATTAAAAACTGACGCCTTGTCGCGGATAGTCACACAGCTACATGTCCTGTATAAGTTTGGTTTCACGTGCCTTGATATCAGGTTGACAGCTCCACTGGCTGTGCGGGGAGGGAAGAACTCCAGAGAAAACCACTGGTCTCCGGACTCCATCCTCCTCCGCATCTTGTCCCGCAGCCTGTCCGTACGGTCTGCATCCAGCACCGGCGTGGAACACCGGGAGCTCTCCTTGGAGCTTTCCCCGCTGTTGCTGGCCCCGCTGGAGTCGCTCTTGCAGGACTGCCAGCTTCCGTCCACGCGCTGTACTTGGTTCACCATGACGTTGATCACACTTTGAGGGAAAATGCACACAAACCTAAATTATCTATACACTCGTCAGAGAAGTGTATTTATATTCTGACAACAGCCTGAGACAAAACCGTGATAGAAACACATGAGTCAATTCCAAATGATTGATAAAAAGCACCGATAAAATGCTCAGAAAAAAAGGCAGACCCCAAAATTGACCCCCCCATAATGAGTCCTACCTAATCCGTCCCTTTTCCGCAAGTTCCGCCTCTCAGGGTTTACAACAAATAAAGCGGTTTGATGTTGGTAATAACGTTGGTTCGCATAGAGACACTCTGTAATGTGACTGTAGTAAATTATATGAATGGGGGGACAATGGCAGCTCCCAAGACCTATTTCAAGCCTGCACGGTGTGTCGAGCTGTGTTTCCCTTTCGAGATCAGTTCCCCCCTTTAGCCCCGCCCCCTAAGCATGTGTATGGAAGCGCGTTCTCGCTGAAAACTCGCTCGTGGACCTGGACGTACTGTGCTCGTACCAGCTCTACGGAAAGGGTAAAGGCCAAAATAAGTGATTAGTTTAATTTAATGAAAAGCATAAAACGGGACTTTCTTATTGTAAAATTTTCTGACAACACTTTACGCTTTCTGAGCGTAGAACGCCACCTGAGTTTTAAGCAAGAGCGCGCTTCCGTCGACGTATGGACGGGGCGGCACTGTGTTGGGGTGGTCGTGGGGGGGGGGGGGGGGGGTCTATACACAGCTCGACACATGATGCGGCAGCTGCAAAGACGTATTTCAAGCATGGGGGGGGGGGTATCCTGTTGAGCACAGCTAGCTACCAACTTCTAAACAGTAAAAAAGCGCAGTTCAAAGCGCGGAAACACGTGTCAACACACAAGCTTTCAGTTAAACTCGACTGCGTTTTGTTTACGCTGAGTTAGCAAAGCAAACAATAACAGAGCGCGCGCCTTCAAGGCGCTTGAGTTGTGCCAGACGGATGGCAGCGTGGGAACCTGGTGCCGCATTCAATGCACCTCGAAAATAGGGAACTCAAGACGAATTTGACTAACGTGGCAGGAACTATGGGTTTATTTAGCAGCTTTTCTTTTCATATCAAACTTCCGTCGATAACCTTTTTACCTCACCTAAGTAAATAAAACAATTGAAAACAATTTATAGCATATTTAATTTAATAATTAGCATAGCCTAATTTGTGTGTTAGAACAGTCTTAAACGAAGAAAAAAAAAAAGCTGAAATTGACTGAATTTATTAGTTCAGTATAAAATTTATTCAAATAGATAAATTACAGTTATTTTCTGCTTCAAAACATTTTAGATTTTAGCAGCTCCAGTGTGTAAATTTATCTTAATTTTACTTTGGCGGACAAACATCTGGATCATCACAGTACTTTTAACTTATTATGCATTTATTAAACATTTGGAAAAACTTTGTTGAACACAAATGCTACATATTTAAACATAATTTTAAATTAATAAAAAATATTATTATTACAGTAGCAGGCTAAAAAGAGTTTTTAAATGTCAGTACCTTTGTTCCAGTTTATCTCTGCAGAGCTTGAAATAAATACCTCAAAATCTTGAACTACTTGTGTTTCATTTCTAATGTGCGTTGTACCTGAAAGTTTCTGGATATATACTGAGTTTCTAACTTTTTCAGGCTGAGTGCAGCAGTGAGTCAGTGTTTTCTGTTTGTGATTCCTTATATTTTTTGTGTAAGTAATCCCTACAAAAATGTGTTACTTGGCTTTTGCATTTCAGCTTCAGTTCACAGATTAAAGCTTGAACTGGCCAAGCTGTAGAGATTGTCTCACCGACTCCATTGATGCATAGCAACACACACACACAGCTGTAGATGAAGGCCACAGCGCCAGCCTGGGTATTGTACATCAGATCACAACAATTATTTGGCTAAATGTCCATCTAACTGACCAGATTTCAGTTTTTACAGCTTCATTTTGACTATTACTGTGGCACTAAAAAAGCAAATCACCCACATTCTCCTCATTGATGGACAATTTCTCCTTGGTCCAGCGTTGATAATCGTGACTAAATACCAATCAGAATTTGGTCGGCCACATGGGTCACAGGACCACGACCCAAAATCACCACTGGCAGACAGAAACTGCTGGTGATACGTCAATCACATTCCACTGAGAAGCTTCATAAAGGCTTAAACAGACATCTGCATTATAATTACTTCTCCCATTGAGAAGAAAATAAATAATTTGTAATCAAGGTTAAAATGAGGACATCTACATTAGTCTTGTCAACCTGTTTCTGCAAGTGAAAAAGTGCAGCAACCACCACCAGCTTTTTGACTGCAGGGGCAGTGAAGCTTTGCGCTCTGCTGCCCCCTGGTGGACAAACCTCATAAACACCATAAGAATGAAATGAAATTTTCTTCTTAATGTTTCTGTCTTCTGATTCGTTTAAATAGTATTAATAAGACTGAGTTTATAAAGACATCTTTGCAAATCCTTTCATGTTTGTTTTTTGGTTAATTGAAACTGCAAAGTTGTGTGGCCGCGACCTAAAAGAGCCAGGTGATACAGTACAAGTATCAATACAAGTGATAAGCAGTGAGAGTTTCAGAGCCTATTTTGAACCAGTTGTTGGCAAAGATGCCGTATCATGAGGACCCATGGACATAAAAGTTTTACAGTGCAATTACACATAAAGGCTGAAGGAAACAAAAAGACTGCAGCTTAAAATTGACTTCAAACTGGTGTAGTGATACTGGTGATCCATGCAGGTCTAGAAACATATTTCTTTCCTCCTCCTTCTCCTCCAGTGTCCCGTCAACCACATGAGATGGCACACTGAATGCCACTCTGCCCCCAACCTCTTTTCTCTCTCTCTAGCTCTGCCCCTGGTTTAATGACCCTTTTTACCACAGTGATGGTCTGTCTCTGGCAGCGCTCAACTATTATGAGCCCGGTTATGCCTATGAAACACCCTGTCACTAGGCTGAAAGCACACCGTTTTCCCGTGCTCCTCTCATTTGCTGCATTATGCTGTACACAGATGCTGTGTACAGGAAGTGGATGAACAGACTCTACTTCCTGAGGAAGCTCAGATCCTTTAATATCTGCAGCAAACTACTGAAGATGTTCTTCCAGTCTGTGGTGGCCAGTGCCATTGTGTATGCTGTGGTGGGCTGGGGGAGCAGCATCAGCCCAAGAGATGCCAGCAGGATCAATAAACTGATCCATAAGGCTGGAAAGATCATTAGACACAACCTGGAGACAGTTAGAGACAGGAGGTCTCCGAACAAACTGGTCTCCATCATGGATAACTCATCCCATCTACATTCACTACACAGTAAACTGGAGGGACAGCAGAGCAATAATTCCTCCATGTGTGAGAGGTGATCATCATCTCTGCATACCCATACAACAATCCATAATCAATTCTATATAGTCTGATTGTATAGATATTTTATTTTATTTTATTTTTTTGTGTGTGTGTGGGGGGGCGGGGGTCTCTTGTTTATATATTGTATATTGTGTTTATTTTCTATATGTTTACATTTTGTCTTATATATCTGTTCTTTATTTATTTTATCTGATGGCTGCTGCTGTAACAGAAAAATGTCCCTCATGAGTTTAATAAACTACTTAAAAAAACTACAAAACTACATAAAATAAAAACTTATCTATCTACCTATCTATCGTGAGCCTCCAACTGAACCCTGGTGAGGAACATAGTTGAGAAAGTCATTCCATCCACCCATTACACATCAGTCTCTGAAACTTTTAGAGTAAAGGAGCTTACTGATGACTTTTGATGACTGGAGATTGTGCATGGTGCATTACTCCATTACTAGTTAAATTAATACATTTTGACCAGCAGCATCTTCCTGTTTACAGTGGTGATGTAGCTATAGACTGTATATAAAAGATGGACGGAGCCTTCGTGACATCACCTGTAGGTTTCTGAAGAGCAAAAGTGAAGCTCGTTAGAGAGAGTCCGGCCAAGATGGCGGCCTATACAGCTGTGTGTTTCCGCGGCTGAGAGCAGTTTCCAGTTTTCACTTCTTTTGTATTTGTAATTTGAACTTGTTCTGATCCACCTCGTCCAATAACCTCAGAGAAAGGATCTCAAACATTATATTTACCCCGGACTCTTCGTGGGAAGCCACAAATACCTCGTGGCTACTAGCTACAGTAGCTCCCTGCTAGCCTAGCGCTGATTGCCAATAACCTCCATCATCCATCAACCAGCAGCTCGACCAAAGTACTAAAAGAAAGGAAAAGGAGAAAGCTACTTCTTTTAAGAATACAACCGCAGCTCCCTCCAAAGCTACAATGTCAACTACTAAATCTGAGTCTTCCAGGAGAGCTCTTCTGATCTGGATGAACTGACTGATGTGGTGTGCAGTTATATTTAGTTTTGCAAAGACTCTGTGATTCCTTCTAGAGTTATTAAGATATTCCCGAACAATAAACCATGGCTTTCCAAGGACATTAAGGACATGATTCTCAAGAGGAAAAAAGCATTCAGAGAGGGGGCCTTACTTGCTGAAAGGGAATGGAAAAAGGCAGCGAGAACAGAAATACACAAGTCTAAACTAAGGTATAAGGAAAGGATTGAAGCAGAATTCTGCAGTAATAATGTTAAGAGAGCTTGGTCTGGAATGAAAACCATGATGGGAATGCAGACAAAGAGTAACTGCACTATTTCTCTTGATGGTTTTAACTCTGATAAACACTTAGCAGATGGTCTTAATAAATTCTTTCTTCGTTTTGAAAATGTTGATGGTACTGAACACCTGGATGCATTAAAGGGAAAGACTGCTGCTCTTCCATCTTTCTCCTTTGATGTTAAAGAGGTGGCTAACCAGCTGAGGCATACTAAGGCCAAGAGCCCTGGAAATGATCATATCTGTGGGAAGGTGTTAAAATTATGTGCAGATCAGCTAAGTGTGATTTTTCATTATATCTTCATGCAATCTTTAAAGCTGCAAAAGGTTCCCAAGATCTGGAAACATTCTGTAATAGTTCCTGTGCCTATGTGCAGCTCCCCTGTTGTTTTAAATGATTTTAGACCTGTAGCGTTGACCTCTCTTGTTATGAAGTCTTTTGAAAAAATTATTAAGAAAGAAGTTTTATCCCAGGTAGAAAAGTACCTTGATCCATTCCAGTTTGCGTACAGGGCGGGTAGAGGTGTGGAGGATGCTGTGGTTACCCTTTTACATTTGTTGTTAAAACACCTGGAAGGCACCAAAACTCACGCCAGAGTTTTGTTTGTGGATTTTTCATCCGCATTTAACACTTTGCAACCCTATTTATTGGTTGAAAGGCTTACTGATTTTAAGATTCATCCTAATTTGACTGGCTGGATTTTAGATTTTCTTACTAATAGGTCCCAATGTGTGAAGGTGAATGGCACGTTTTCTAATGTGCTCCCATCTTCCACAGGTTCTCCACAGGGTTGTTGTCTTTCTCCTCTTCTGTGTCGCAGTAATGTTAATAACAGATATATTTTAAAGTTTGCTGACGACTCGGCCATCGTTAGCCTTCTTGAGGAAGGTGAGACAGCACATGGGCAGATCGTGGATGATTTTGTGAGCTGGTGTGACAACTCCTCCCTCCCTATAAATGTGTCCAAAACCAAAGATATGGTTCTTGTTTTTAGAAAGTCTCCGTCAAACCCCCCGTCTACTTTTATTAAAGCAGCTGCCATTGAAGAGGTAGACAGTTATAAATACTTGGGTGTGGTCTTCAACAACAAATTATGTTTTAAGTCTCACATTGACTTAACCTCAAAAAAGGCTCATAAGAGGTTATTCTTTTTAAGAAAGATGAGGTCTTTTAACGTTTGCACTAAAATGTTGTCTCTTTTTTACAAAAGTGTAATTGAATCGGTTTCATCCTTTTGTATTATTGCTGGTTCGGGAGCCTAAGTTTGGCAGATAAAAACCACTTAGGTCGCTTAGTCAAAGCTGCTGGCAAAGTTTCTGGATCCCAGCAGGAGGGTCTTTTGGCCATTTTTAATAAAAATGTGTTGAGGAAAGCCTGTTCTATATTAGACTGCCTGAGTCACCCTCTCCAGAATGAGTTCATTTTATTACCTTCTGGTCATCGTTTCAAGGCCACTTTGGGGAGGACAAAGAGACTTAAAGTGTCATTTGTCCCTCCTGCTGTTCAATTACTTAACAGTAATGGCCTAAGGTGACAGAGTTGTTTTATTTTGTTTTTAGCTGTGACTCTATTTAACTTATTTTAAGCTCATTTAATGTTTTGAATTGTGAGAATCTCTCTATTTGACATATGCCTTTGGTTCTGATTTTGTTTGCTGATGTTTTGATGTGATGTCTGTCCTATGTGTGTGTTTTGGCTGCGAAATCAATTTCCCTTTGGGGGCAATAAAGAAATTGAATTGAATTGAATTGAATTGAATTGAAATCTGCAACATCTACAGGTTGCTGTTGCTAGCGCTATCTGTGAGCATGATTACAACGGTTCCTTCATCGAGGACACCCAGAGCTCAGATCTATGTCCACTGTCAGATTCCGACCCGAGCACCCCTTCCAAACCTGATGGGAAAAAACTGAAAGGTGACCTAACGCTTACCCAACTTCAAAATAACATAGCCAGCTTAACCAATGGGCACTCTGATAACCTGGAAAGTATGATAAACCTTAATACAGTAAGCACTGATGCTTTGAAAGTTATTGATTTTGTATTTGCAGAGGTGGAAACTTTGAAAGCAGAAGTTAAAGCGGGAAATCTCACTTGTGAAAATAATTACCAGAAACTATCCGATTTGGAAGTGAGGCTCAATGAGATGGAGCGTTATCAGCGTAGATGGAATCTGAGGCTTCACAAAATCCCGGAAAAAAGACAGGCAAGCATCTAAATTAAGGTTGCTGATCTACGCTTTGCTGTAGTTGGGGCTAATCACGCCAAGATCAAGGAAGACATTGATATTGTTCATTTCCTGGGCCAGTTCAATGACACACAGAAAAAACCAAGGTGTTACAACCCCTTTTAAACCAGGGGTGATAGGATCGTCAACAAAACAAATAGGACAAAATATAAGATATTAACAATTATTTATTTACAAAACAAAAACGGGTTCAACATAAATCAGGGCACTTAAGGCCATCAATTACAACAAAAGAAACTTAATTAACTCAGGGTGTCCTCAATCGAGGTAAACAATAAGCCAAACAACAAACACTAACTCAAGAAGTTTCCTATAAACCAAAATATCGCTCTTACAACTATTCAAAATGGAGCTATGTACTTAAACCAAATCTAACATACAGTTAACTCAACAAAAGATGTCTGCTAAACCAAAATACACAAACTAAAGAGAGAACGAGCGCAGAATCTCAATATAACCAACCACTCAGGTGTCTTAACTAAAGGGAAGAAAAATGCTCTTATAAACCGCTATGGGTAAATCAACCAGCCACTTCAAATGCAAATCCCAAACTGGCGAGCTGTGGGCCTGAGGAACACAGCTGCCCTGGTCACCGTTGCCGCCTCCCTTTTAAGGACCAGTACTCCCGTTGGTTGGTCACCGAGGAGGAAGCAGTGTGGCGGAGGTGTCCTGTAAGGAGGATGGGGTGGGTCTCCGCTGAGCAGGTGGAACCGAAGGCAGCCAATCACCGTACAGGAGGGAAAGAAGGCGGTCTCGCCGGCCGGGAGCAGGGTTGCAGGATATGCAGCAGTTATTCTCATACACGTCCAGGCCAGAGGCCAGAGGCCAGAGGTGAGATGGAGAGTTATCAGCGTAGATGGAATCTGAGGCTTCACACAATCCCGGAAAAAAGACAGGAAAGCATCTAAATTAAGGTTGCTGATCTACGCTTTGCTGTAGTTGGGGCTAATCACGCCAAGATCAAGGAAGACATTGATATCGTTCATTGCCTGGGCCAGTTCAATGACACACAGAAAAAACCAAGGACAACACTTATCCTCTTCACCAACAGATCGTCATGTGACCTGGTGTGGAAAATGGCGAAAGAAAGCAGCTTCCTCAAAGAAAACAAGCTGAGATTCACTGAGGATCTCACAAGTGTTGACAAAGACCTATGTCAAACACTTTGGTCACTTATTGATGAACGCCAGCAAAATGGGAAAAAAGCCCATTTCGCTGGTGTTCGTGCGTTCATAGAAGGAAGAGAGATCTGGTTGTCCCCCCCCCTCAACACGCTGCAACATCTGAACCTGAACGGATAGACATCATAGCGCCTCCATTGCTCCACTGATAACAAAATTCATCAGAGCCTGCACAATGATTATCTGGTCTCTTCTGAGAGTACCACATTGTTTCCTCAGGTACAGTTATGTTTACAGAAGTTATACCTGATAGTTAAAATACCAAACATTGATATTTGTTCGCCTTTAACTCTTATTTGTCCCTAGATAGAGTTAAAACTTGAAATTCAAATTGAGATGTGAAACTTGCTTACTGGATTCTTAGTTCTTCTACAACATGTTTTTCTGTTTTTTCTTTAAATGCTTGGGGGTTAAGAGAAAATGTTAAACACAAAGCTTTGTTCTTGTTTGCAAAACAGCAGAAATCCAGCTTCTGTTTTTTTCAGGAGTCACACTCAGTGGATAAAGACACCTCCCTCTGGAAAACTCAATGGGGAAAGAGCCTATGGTTCTCTCACGGTTCAGAAAGATCAGCAGAGGTCACGATTTAAAAAAACAACTTTGATAATAAAGTTCTACACTCAGAAAGTAACCCTAATGGCCATTACTTAATTTTGATCCTTATTTTAAAAACAATATTATCCTTCTTACCAACTTTTATGGGTAAAACACAGAACCAGAAAATGATCTTTTACTCGATGCTTTAAAGTCTAGTTTTATACATTGGCCTTCCAAATACCCTAATGCGATAATCTTGGTGGGTGGGGATTTTAACATTGCTTTAAATGGTTCTGTTGACAGGTGGCCTCCAAAGACCAATAACGTTTTTGCTTCTAATCTTTCTACATTTATGCAGAAATTTAATTTAGTAGATATCTGGAGTAAAAAAAAATCCTTCTAAAATGTATACATGGAGTAATAAAACATACACGCTGAAATCTCGTAAAGACGACATCATAACGACTCCTTTAACTGATCACAAAGCTGCATCACTAAGCGTCTCTTTCAAGGCAAACACTACTGGAGACGTCAGAAATTCATTCTGGAAACTTAATAACGCTGTATTAAAAAATGAATCTGTGATCCAAAAAGTCAAAATGTTAATTAATCATTATTGGAAGAAGGCATTAGTCGATAACTGTTTTTCTAGGAACTGGGAACTCTTAAAATATGAAGTTACAAAATATCAAAGGGAATTTTGGGCTTCTTTATTTAAAGCTAGAAAATTTGAGGAAACAAATATAATTTCTACAATCACAACTCTTACTCATAATCAACCTGAAAACCTATCCGAAGATGACATACAAGTTTTGGTATCACTTCAAAATAAATTAGATGACATTTATAAAATGAAAGCAGAAGGAGCGTTTGTTAGGAAGGACAAAATTGTTGGAGGAAGGGAAACAAAACTCTGCATAGTTTTTTCAATTAGAAAAGACTTCCAGTAAATAAAACTATTTCTAAACTTTGTATCAACAACATTACTACTGATGATCCCAAAGAAATAGCCAACTATTGTGCCCATTTTTATAAAAATCTATATGAATCCCAATATAACAGAGAAGATTCTGTCCTTTTTTTACACACTTAACTAATAACCCAAACTCTCAGTCAGGACCAAAAGACTTCATGTGATAATCCTTTAATTCCCTCTGAAGTCCTCTCTCCCATTAAAGCAGGCATGTCAAACTGGTCCAGCAAAGGGCCGTGTGGCTGCAGGTTTTTGTTCCAACCAAGCAGCAGCACACCAGATTTGACTGATTCAATCAACTGATCTCAGTCTTCAGACAGCTGATTGGTCAAACTGTGTGCTCTTGGCTGGCTGGAACAAAAACCTGCAGCCACAAGGCCCTTTGCTGGACCAGTTTGACATGCCTGCATTAAAGATTTAAAACTTAATAAATCTGCAGGAGTCGACGGATTAACCTCTGAATTCTACATTTACTTTGCAGAACGACCTTCCTTCATTGTATGTTAAGGGAAAGCATGGATAAACATGCTCTTCCTCCCAGAGTCAAGGCCTTAATACCAAAGCCCAAAAACCCTCTTCTGCGTGATAACTGACAACCTGTTTGCCTTCTAAACAATGACTACAAGATTTTAGCTGAAAGAATGAAAACAGTCTTAGATCACATTATTGTTGAATCCCAAAATGGTTTTATGACTAACAGATATATCTAATAATGTTAAGCTTGTTCTTGACCTTATTGATTATGTTGATCTCTGTGTTGATAGTAGTCTTATTTTGTTCTTGGATCTTTGTAAAGCTTTTGATACCATCGAACACAATTTCATGTTTTAAGTTGTTTCAAGAAAAAAATTGGTTTCTTATTTCTGTGAAGCAGTTAAGACTATGTATAAAAATGCTAATTGTTCAATTAAACTCTCCTCAGGCACCTCCCCTAGATTTGATATAAAACGTGGCGTCAGACAGGGCTGCCCAGTCTCCACATAATTGTTTCTACTATGCACTCAGTTACTCTCAGATTTTATTAAAATAAACCACCTGAAAGGCATCACTATAGCTGAAAAAGAAATAATCATTAGTCAGCTAGCTGGCGATACAACTCCATTTTTACAGGATGCCTCACAAGTCCCTGCAGCCATTTCTGTTATTAAGTCATTTTCCAATGCCTCCGGTCTCCACTTAAATGTTAACAAATGTGAGCTATTAGCTTTTAAAAACTGTAGTGCTCCTTCCATCTGTAGCACCCCGGTGAAGGAATCTCAGCATAAATATGAACAAAAATGAAGACACAAGATGCTCCTTGAACTTTGACCCAATCATTGAAAAAGTACAGAAGAGGTTTAATTCATGGATTCAAAGGGATCTATCAGTCAGAGGTAGAGTATTATTAGCTAAAGTAAAAGGCATTTCTCGCTTGACCTATGCAGCCTTGTCTCTCGAGGTAAACAAAAAAATAACAGTCTTAACTGATAAAATGCTTTATAAGTTTGTATGGAAGAATAAGATACACTACATTATTTTTACAACAGGCAGAAAACTGCTGCCTTTCTCTGGCACAGTCGTCTGTATCGTTCCCTCTGTTTGATCTAGCTGTGTCATGGTTCAGGTTTCTTCCAGGCCTCTAGTGACTGCCTTCCTAATCAGGTTTAGTCGTCCCTGATTGCTCCCTATCCTCACCTGTGCTTAGCCCTACTTAAACACTTTCCAGTCTCTCCTACCCTGGTCATTTCTCTGGTCATTTCACGCATTGACTACTGCAACTCCTTACTGGCTGGTCTGCCTGTATGCTCAGTTAAACCTCTGCAGATGATCCAGAACGCAGCAGCACGTCTGGTCTTCAATCAGCCCAAAAGAGCTCATGTCACTCTGCTGCTAATCACTGTTCACTGGCTTCCAGTTGCAGCACGCATCAGATTCAAAGCTCTGCTTCTGGCTTACAAAACAATAACCCAAACGGCTCCGGTCTACCTCCACTCCTTATTCCAGAGCTACACTCCCTCTCCACAGTTACGCTCTACCAGTGAAAGACGCCTAGTGCTCCCACCACAACGTGGCTCAAAATCAGTAGCTAGACTCTTCTCCTCTGTTGTTCCCCAACTCTGTGGGTTGTGACGTGGAATGGAAGGCAGCCAATCAGAGAGCGAACTGACTGGAGAGCAAGGAAGGATATTCCAGTGTTCACGCCATCTCCAGTCTGTTATCTTTTTCAGTTTGGGATTTTTCTGTTAGTCCCAGGACCACTATCATTCCCTCGTCTTGTAGATCCTCTTCCATGCTGGATGTTGTGTTTTTCGATTGTTGCCATGGTTGTTCTTCTTCGTTTTTCCTGTTGTTGCTATGTTTCTTCTTCGTTTTTGTTAGATCACGTTTGGTCACGCGAGATTTCTGGCTCAGAGGACTAGATTCTAGATTGGTTGCATGACAGCATTGTTATGTGTCTGTTCTGTGCTGAGAATATCGGAGCCATCACACACAGTATTATCAAAACTATTAAAGAGGTAGTACCAAAATGTGTTTTTTGAGCTGTAAACAACACAGAATTACTTGTGATGAAAACCACATATACTGTTACTAAAATTTGTATTTTTTTATTTATTTAAAAAATAATTGTGGGGAAAAATAGCTCATAACATCCTCTACAGGGTAAAACAAGGTTATGTTTTTTGAGACACAGAGGTTATCTACGTTGCGAGAAAATTTAAAAAACCCCACAGTCCCTCCCTCTAGATGCACATAGGAGGGTCCTCATCTTGCATGCATAGAAAACCACGCCCACCAAGGCATATGAAGGGATGTGAATGTATCTGGTGTAAATTTGCTAGTTTCAGACTTCTTTCACAGAGGTTCTGATGAAATACTCCTGCAATGGGACAGATTTGTGTTTTTTGTGTTTTTGGGTGTAAAAGTAACATCGGACTTTATTCTTTACCTGCTGATCCTCATCTGGCGACAGACAGCAACTCAATCGTAGCAGCAGCAACTTCCTGCAGCTGCCACAACCTGCCGCGAGTCTCCACAGCTTTCCAGAGCTGCTGGAGCTGCTGACAGGCAGCTAACGGCTCAGACTGATACGCTTCAGGACCACCTGGTTCATGTGTAGCTGAGGAGATTCTGGAAAAATCTTCCACCTCAAAGACCGCTCCGTGGGGTAGCTGCTTTGTGAATCTGTCTGCTGTCTGTCAATCATTTCTGCCTGTGTAACCTGACCGGCCCTTTCTCCGCCCCCTGATCGCCCCAAACCTCCTACTTCAACCTTGCAGTTTCAGGCATTTTCAAATTCAGCAGTGGGTGGAGTTACGCAAAAAGTAGGCGGTGTAGTTACACTTTAAATCCTTGATTTTTATCTTCATGTGTGAGATTTTGAACAGATAAAAAAATCTCTTCAGATTTAAAAAATCCTTATGTGTGCACCAGCCTTGAGTCAGTGTCTGCAACATTAGGAGGAACCTGCCTGGATGACACCCCGTTGTTGATGATGTTGTTGTTGCTGGATGTTTATAAGACTATATAAACTGATTTGCTGGATGCTTTTGACAGCTTTACTTAATTTATAAAAAAAAAAGACAGCATTGACATGCAATGTATACATTTCATCTAATATTTTTTCTTTTATACAGCTACATCTGTCAAGCACAGAATAAAAAATCAAAGATGGAATCAACGCTGGAAATCTTTGCTGAGAAGATTAGCAGTGCCGTAAAAAATGACGATGCTGACCTTCTACTGAAAACGCAGGCAGCTCATAAGGAGCACGATCGAAAGATGTTCACCATGTTAACACAGTTCATGGAGAGATCAAACCACCCTCAACAGTCACCTTTTTGCCAGCCACCAATGCAGCCCTCTCAGCTTTACAACCCAATATGTCCTCCTACTCACCATTCCTCACTATTTCCTGTGGCTTCTGCTCCAACTCCCACCCAGCCGCAGTCCTTTCTTGAAGATTTAATCAACCACAGTCCTTCAGTAACGCTCATCGACATCATCTAAGACCTTTTTCCAGGCACCAGCAAATACACAAGATCAGCATGTTGTCATTAGCCAGGATCATCCTCCACCCTTCCAGACTCAAGATGAAGAATAAACCAGCTCCAACAAGTTTCGAACAGTTAAAAAATGTTTATTGAATGATGCACTTTTGCACAGTGTTAAGGTTTAAATGTTAATGTTACTGTTATGCAAGGTTATTTGGTTTTGGGGGAAAAAAAACAATAGCAACAAAAATTGACAATACAAGTCATGAAAAATATTATTAGACCACTTGACTCCTTTGTTTCTTGTTAATGCTTGGTAGCACTTAAGGATATATAACCTGAAGAATACAATGAATGCCACAAAAATGCAGCTGATTCCACAATACGTAGTCCTATTTGACATGCTTACAGGGGTAAACAATACCCATGGAATTCAATTAGGCTTAAGCGTGTCAAATTTTTTTGCATGACTGTATCCTGGTTTTGAAGTACAGTGTTACAAGCAATTTAGCATTTTCTACAAACACATTGTAAAACAATTTTTACATTGCATTAGTTGTCTTATTGTCTAGCAGTGCTAAAAATTTGTTTCAATATTACACTACCATAACCACACTATCTTTTTTTTGTTGTTCAATGCTGGCTATTAACAAGTTCAGTCAATGCTTCTCTGACTCTTGTTGGCTGCACATCTGCTAAGGCCCCAACTTCACCACATCTCTCAATTTGAGCAATAGCGTCTCCAGATTCTTCATAGTCCTCACCAGGCATTTCACATTGTGGAGTGTGCAGCATGCACTTATGGCAGTGGGGATGACGGAGATGTCCACATCCAGGCGTTTAGCTAGGCACCCCCACCGGCCCTTCAGCTGGCTGAATGTGCACTCAACAATCATCCTGGCTCTGCTGTGGTGCTCATTAAAGTACTTTTGCTCAGCTGTCAATGTTCTTGTGTCCGAGTAACCTTTTAACAGCCAGCTTCGGAGGGGATAAGCAGGGTCACCGAGCAACATTATTGACACGTGAACATCCATTACCTCTTCATTGTCCTTAAAATGTCAAAGTACACAAAAGCAAAGTATTTAAGATAGAATATGTAAATCATGTATAACTATTGTGTTATTATGTTAAACACTCACCAGTGGGAAAAGCTCTCTCCTCTCTGCCAATGAGTAGATGTTGGAATTCCAGAGAACCCGGGCATCATGGACGCTTCCGGCCATCCAGCATAAATGTTGGTGAAGCTGTTGGAAGACAAAAGTTTGATTGTTGAATTTATCATGATACATTTAATCTAATTTCAAGGGTTGTATTCGAGCATATATGTCTGGACTACAATAGAGAGAAAGTGTGGTAAATATAATTACTCACAGCTATTTTAAAATGGTCAAATCGGTGTTTATTAACAAAACCGATGATCCACGACACCCTGCAGGAGAACCAAGTGCCACCCTTTGCGGTTAAAGCTGTCTGTGTGGTTCTCCTCTGGAGAAATGATGGGGATATGACTCCCGTCGACTGCTCCTCCACACTACAGGAAACCCCATCTCTTCAGCTCCCTGGGGTAGTTTTATGTCAGGGGTGTCCAGCTCAGGTCTTCAAGGGCTACAATCCTGCAGGTTTTTGATGTGTCCCTGCTCCAAAACAACCTGACTCAAATTGATGAGTCATTGTGAAAAACTTAATAGGCTGTTGGATCTATTTCATTTGATTCAGGTGTGTTGAAGCAGGAAGCATTGGAAAATCTGAAGGACAGCGGCCCTCGAGGACAGACTTTGGGCACCCCTGTTTTATGTAATCCGGCATGAGAACATGACAAACTGCTCTGCAAAACTCGTGGACTATGATGCAGACGGTGGATTTGGCTATGCCAAACAGGTTAGCGATCGTGCTGTAACAAGCACCTGTTGCCAGCCAATAAAGCCCAACATCAACGCGTTTGCTCACTGATATGGGCCACCAAACGTGACAGTGTTTCTGAGAGGCGCTCACAAATGTACTTAAAAGTTCTGCTCGTCATACGAAAATTCTTTAGAAACTCCTTATCTGTGAAGGCGGTCACGTCACTCCTGGCTGCAACTATGTACCCACACGTTATTGTGTACTGACGTTGCTGCCACTGCTCCAAAAAGTGCCATGGCCAAAAATCTGGCTCTCCTCTTTTGTAATCTCCTCCTTAAAATGATGCCATTGAAAATGTGCTGGCTATGGTTGGATAATAAATTTAAAATTGCAGCAACCAGTGGCAGTGAAGTCAGTGTAGCAGAACGACAAACAGGAGAGCTCATGAATGACACAGATCAGCCCCAGCCTTTTCCAGAAACATCCATTTCTTCTGGAATTATTACCTTTGGTCCGAATTACAGCATAGAAGAAGACACAGAGGACACACTTCTCTTTGAGGGTTTTATTATTCCTGCCAGTCCAGCTCACCCAGATGATGAGATAACAATAACTGTTCATCACGGGAACATTTTCCGAGACATGATAACGGCCTTCTCTGATGCAGAGATTTTGTACAAAACACTGAATGTGAAACGCATACTTCCAGACAACACAGCAGAGGCAGACACTGGATCTGGGGTATTAGGAGATGTTCTCAGCTGCTTCTGGCAGGAATTCTATGAGAGATGCACACTTGGTACAACAGGCTTCAGCTGTAGAAAGAAAACCACAGCTGAGAGTCTTACAACAATCCTGGATGAAATCGCACACAAAGAGCTTGTCCAAAAACCGATGTTTGTTATTAACTCCTGGAGGGAAATCACCATGCATCATCTCTGCATCACTCCAGATCAGCTGACAAAGTTGCTGTCTGACCGGCAACCAACCACAAAGAAGGTCTGCCAACTGCTCAAGTTTGGTGAGGATATAACTCCAAAACAAAAGGAAGTTGGGAATCACTTGAAAAGATTCATCAGAGAGCTGGATGAAATCAGACTTCAGAAGTTTTTGAGGTTCTGCACAGGATCTGATCTCATTGTGACAGACAGCATCTGTGTGGAGTTTAAACAAATGTCAGAGTTCACATGAAGACCAATAGGGCTCACATGTGGGAAGATTCTGCACATCGCTGAAAGTTACGAAAACTTCCCAGATTTCCGTTCAGAATTCAGTGCTGTTCTTGAAAGTAATGTCTGGGTAATGGACATTGTTTAGACAACCACAACCCATCCCACAACAGTCTTCCACAAAGAGTATGTTAAATCATATGAAGTCATTTAGCAGAATTGTAGAGGATGTTAAGGAACACGTTCAATAGATTCCACTTATCCAGCTGCACAAACTTAACCTTTGTGAATATTAATTTAATTAGCAAAACTGTGCAGCATCAGTACAAAAAGTTATTCAAAATGACTTCTGTTACCTAAAAGTGTAGCAAATCCTGCGTTCATGCAGCAACTTGAATCTGCTGGCAGATAAATTAGAGCCTTGAACAGCTGGCTTGCTTCTTTGTAAAGCAAAGCGTGTTGGTGTGACCCCCTCATGAAGGGAGCATGAAATTATTGTTTGTGTCCCCTCATGATTGAGTCACAATACCAAAAGATGTTAAAAGATGTGACACCTTTGGATCTACTATACTACTACCATATATTTCATAAAACGTAATGTCTAAAATCCCAAACTATCTCTTTAGATCCACATCTTGTGAAAGTTTTATGATGTTCAATGATTCTCTGTGAAACCTCTGGTATCTGGTAAACTGCACTAGAAGAGCCATGTTCATTTACCATTGTCTTGGCCAGTTTGATTTTGATTTCTTCCATTTTACTTTTTAAGGGCAGATTTATTTTTAGTCTACACCAAAGTATTTCATTGAGTTTTGCTTTAATGCCGTAATTTCGTTTCAAGCATTAAACTATTGTGAAATGTTTTAAAAAAAGTTTTAAATTTTCAATAAAATGTTGATTCTTCTACCAAATGTGTATTCTGTTCACATGTGAAAATGTTGATTCATCAGGCTCCTTCAAATTAATAAAAATGAGTATAGAAAAAAACATGAACTTCAGATACTTACTTCAAAAATAATTTTTTGGTCAGACAACATTAAATAATTTGAAGTATTTCCTCTCGTAATGTTACACTTGGACTCCAGGAAGACAGGAGGATGTTCAACAGATTTATTAACAGAACGGAATATGGCAGATACACATACAATTACCGAAAGTGGCGTGAGGAATCTGGAGACGGAACGGGAGTGAGTCCTTAAGGTGAGTGGATTATATAAAGGACTGGGGAACAAAGGAAGACAGGTGTGGCAGGTTGACTAGATTACTGATGAGAGGATGAGGAACAGGTGTGGAGTGCTGGAGTAGTGGCAGGACAGATTGTAACAAGTAACCTGATGTACAAATCTGCTGCAGCAAAAGGATCTGCTGGAGCCTCCGACCCTTTCTCCTCCATCAGTATACGGCTCAGTTCAAAAACAGATTGATCACATGGAAACTGTCCTTTGTGAGGACATTCTTCTGCACTAAGTGACTTCCTCCCTAGAAATGGGTTTCTATCCTCAGCATCATGAAGTTCTGGGAATAAATACATCACAACTGGCCGCCCTGACAGCACCACCACTTCTTGGTCTGATCCTGTGTGCATTCCATGTGTTGACAACTTCGTCAAGTTCTTCCTGCACAAGAAGAAGCATTGAAAATACTGATTACTAACAATGTTTCCCATAACGCTTTATGGTCAAGGCAGCCACCTTAATTAAAGTTGAAGACATGAAAGACCTGTAAGGTAATTAAAATCTTCCTACATCATGCACAACCAGCACTCCCTAATTGTAAAGTCAGAGTGATATAAAAGGGGACAACATAGCCTTTAAAAAATCAGTACATTTAATCATTTTTATATCACACAACAGAAATTATAATAAGATTTGTTGAAGATGATTAACTGAGATGGCTAACTAAAAATATTGCATTGCTTTTTTATTTATTTATTCATGTTTTTGTTTTATAAAGCAAGCTGAATCTTTCTAAACATTTCAATGTATAAACATGGATCAGGGATAACTTGGGGCTTTTGGTTGCAGAACACCCAGCTCTCAGTGCTCAGCCACATGCTTGTGCTGTTTCTCTCTACCACTCTTTTGAATACTCCTCTGCAACATTCATTCAGAAGAGTCAGCACAGAGTGATTCAGTGGGACAGTAAGTGCAATAAGGGGTCACATACAATGAAAATATAATTGTGATAAATAATTATCCTTTTGACTAAAATTGTGCAGCCCCAAGTGGACCTGTAACTCTTTTGTAGTACTAATGTCCAAGATCAGTTGAAATTGAAAGGAAAATTTTGTACAAATATGATGTACATTTGGAGTCTGTTTTAAACTGAAAAATCGTAGGTCAGTACTAGTCACTATATCAAAGTAAAAGCAAATGTTAACAGTAACTACAAGTTGTAAAAATACCTTGTGGCTGTATAAGTAGCCTATTTTCAAAGATCAATAAATATATTTATAAAATTGTACAGAATCATATTTTCATAATCTTATTTTCAAAAAGAAAAAGAATCTAATGACGTGATGTGAAATTGAACTTCTATTAATTGCACATTTTAGAAAACGTATACTCAATGAAAAACTAGCAGTACTTTTAATACATTTGACTGATTTCAGAGTGATTTGAAAGATTTTTACCTGAACAAGATTTAGAAAACAGAACTGAACAAGACTCGAATCCTCTCAGGGCATCCACCTGTGTTAGATATTGTTCTGATGAAATACCCAGCAACAAGTTTGGGGTCACTGTTTGTGGTGAAAGCCTCCATCCATGACACATATCGGCTATAGCCATCTATACATCCATTAATGGCAATGCCATAAGGTTTTAACTTATCATAGCCATCCATGTGCCAGAGCGCATTTGGTCCTCTGCAGTTGAACTGACGTCTCCTCAAGCGTCTTGCTCTTCTTAATTCCACACCTTGCAGGTCAACAAGCTTAATGATGCGTCTTATGGTTTCTTATGATACAACAAATCCATGATGAACTGCACGAAGATGTAGCCAACGATAAGCTTGCATCTGTCCATTTGTCTCATCTCATTCTGGACAAAGGCCAGAACTTCATTCAAATCTTTTACAGATTCTCTTTAAGGTCCGGATGCTTATTACTATCTGATTGTTTTGAGCTAAAATGGCAACTAAAAGAAAGTCTAAAGTAAAGTTTGATTAAGTCATCCAACTCTGGCACAGAAGGCATTGTTGAAAGGCAAAAACTAACGAAACCAATCAAATGAATTTAAAAGAAGAACTGTGCAGAAGTTGAAGAGGGCGATCCGGTCTCCGTAGGAGGGGATATAGTTTGCCAAAGTTGCTTCATCCATCAGCAGTAAACACTGCTGTCGATCTGCACAGAGACAAAACAAAGACAATGATTTTCAGTAAAGCACATATTTGTTATAAAGACTCAAATTAAACTGTTCACTTAAAAGAAGATAAGCATTTACAAAAATAGATCAGTGTTACTCCCAGAAAATCCCCTCATTTCAGGAGGTGGTTGGCTTTTGGACTTTTTTTTTTTTTTTTCTTAGTTTTATTTATTTTTATTCTCTCTGTATTACTGTTATTTAGTGTTTTCTCTTATTGTTAAGCACTTTGTGATTTTATCTTGAAAGGTGCTATATAAATAAACATTTACTTACTTACTTGCTGGTGAATAAGAAAAATGTCCACATCTTTGTGACCTTAATATTAATAAGTTGGACATCTTTAAACAATAAATTTATCACAAAATTGGCTAATTATAAACTTATAAAGAGATTAATGAGCATAATTGACTTGGAGTTTTTTTACACACACTTTAGTTTTCTTTTGAAAGATTTCTCAAAGCGCATATGGTTGTATAACTTGATATATGAATTACTTAAAACTTAAAGTGACTTAATCTGTATCCTTATATTTCCACATACAAACTTGAATGCGGGAAAAAAAATTCTCTGGTGTGCCATAATGGTAATTATGATATAAAATTCCAGAAATATCATACAAAGAAAAGCACTAGGCTGATATTTTGTCTTGATAATACTTTCACCACAATAGGAACTATTCTAAAATTATTTCTTTATAATTTTCCTACTACGTGATGCACAAATCTAAAATGAATGAAGTCTAGAGCACCTTAATACATAATGACCTGTTCAGTGATGAAAATCTAAATAATCTAATTTAACATTACATTGAACTATGATTCGACTCATCAGAAAAAGACCACCAGCAGTTCTGCGCCACAGCAGTTATGTATGTAAACAATGAGTTGCAGCCATGTACATTCGGTGTAAGCAGAAATAAATGATTAACCAGTCACCAGCGGAGCTCGTGTTGTATGAAGATAAACAGTGAAGGCATAACAATGTAGTTGTAATATATTGCAATTAGCTGATAAACGGGTCTGACGTCCGCACATTTTTTCTCAGAATTCTATTTTTTTTTCTTCAGTGGCCCTAATACTCTTCCGTAAGTTATAATTAGTTTTTAGAGCAGATTTTCTAGTTTTTATTAGTTTTCTTTTTTTAATGCTTAGTTTTAGTTTAGTTTTTATTAGTTTTAGTGTTAGTTTTATTAGGGTCCGAGCCATACGAAGTATGGAAGGACCCTATTGTTCCTGAAATGTTTATTATACTCCTTCTAAGCATTTCGATGCCAAATTTGACCCCCTAAACACCCATGAAAAGTTGTGAATTTTGGCACACACGTCAAGTCCCGCGTAACTCGGATATTATAAGGTCCGCATACACTTCAATGCAAAATTGGCTCAACAGCGCCACCTAGACACCCCCAAAATCCCCAAATGAAAGGGGTCCCAAAAGTCTACTTCGACGTAGCAACACGAAACTCGGCACACACGTGTACCACCATGACTCGACCAAAAAACTCAATAGAACACCTGTTGCCATGGCAACGGCGTGCCCGCCATCTTGGCGTGTTCGGCCATTTTTTGCACTTTACACACATCATATTTGAACGAACTAGTCTGAGGGGATTCGTGCGATTGACTCCAAACTTGGTGGGAAGCTTCCTGACAAGTTGGGGACCAAACGCTCCTCAAATCTTTCTAATAGCAGAAAGCGTGTTACCGTGGCAACCGACGCAAAATGACCTTCTCGCCATGAAACACGGTTTGCTCATATCTCCATAGAAATACATGGGATCTGCACCAAACTTGACAGTATTCATACGTGTAACACCCCAAGCCCAGCAAAGAAGTCAATCGAACACCTGTTGCCATGGCAACGGGGTGGCTGCCATCTTGGATTTCACTGCCATTTGAACGAACTAGTCTGAGGGGATTCGTGCGACCGACTCCAAACTTGGTGGGAAGCTTCCTGACAAGTTGGGGACCAAACGCTCCTCAAATCTTTCTAATAGGAAAAACCGTGTTACCGTGGCAACTGACGGAAAAAGCCTTCTCGCCATGAAACACGGTTGCTCATATCTCCATAGGAATACATTGGAACTGCACCAAACTTGACAGGATTCATACACGTTGGGTCCTTAACGCATTACACCACCTGTTGTCATGGCAACATCGGGTGGCGGGGTCCAGGACGCTCGGACCCGATGGATGCCGCTTGTTATTATTATTATTATTTTTCAAAATTATGGTATCTGTCAGGTGCAAAATTCAAAATCACAAGAATAAGCACCGTATAATAAAAACTCAACAAGATACAATTTTTAAAAACTGTATCAGGAGGACACATGAACAGCCATCTACAAATCAAATACAACAGCCCATAAGATAGCAGCCTTAAGTAAAAAAAAATCTAACTAATCACAAACAACCTCAAAAACCCAACAAACTCTAGACTAGAGGTTTAATTCATTCAGATGAACCAACTCATAGTTAACTACATAAAGAATTGCACTGGAGCTGCAGCAACTTTAGTGCAAATCACTGCAGCTGATTAACAGTACAGAACCTCACATGTTATATTGGACATGATAAAGTGAATGCAGTGAATATTTTAAACACTGAAAGTGCACGTGTCTGGTAGAACACAGAGCCAGAGAGCTGGTTAAGATACTGATATTTTTCTGCTGGATGCTGATGTGCTTTTCTACGTTAAACGTACATTAATACATACAAAATTGTAAAAAAAAAAATTAACTTAAGCCTCTCAAATTCAGCTTTTCAAGATTTTGTGTGTGACTGTGTGTGTGTGTGTGTGTGTGTGTGTGTGTGTGTGTGTAATTGACAGCGTGACAGTGTGTCTTCCCCATGCTGCTGGCCCTGGCTGAAGCTTATCTTTCTGGGTAGGGGGCAGAGAGGCTACCTTGTCCGGCTACTCCTGGTTAGCCTTCTTGTGCGAGCTTTCTAATGGACTTTCAGATTCGTGTTTTTTTTCCTTCCACATATTGTACCACCTGCTTCTTCTACAAGACAGTTTTATCTCTCAGATGGTCATAATGAAAGAAATCCCAAATAGGACTCTGCCGCTTTCTCCTAACTTTCTCCGTAGCCATCGACCTTTAGGTGCCTTACGATGCAGACACCTGACGTAAATCTGGCAGAGCGAAGTCAACAGATTTCATATCAACCCCGAGGGCTTATGTATGAAATCAATTTACAAAAATGAAAACAAAGGACATTTTTGCTTTCATTTTAGTTTGCTTTAGTTTGTTTTGTAAACACACAATACTGTTTCAGTTAGTTTTATTTTATGCTTGTTTTTATTTTTATTTCAGTTAACGAGAATGTTTTTTTAAATCTAGTTTTTGTTTTTTCATTAGTTTGCATTAATTATAATAACATTGGCCCACACTTGCTCGGCACCTCTCACCGGAAGCAACTCGAGAATGGAAGAGAGTCCAGCCCCTCTCAAGGACAGTGGTTCCAGAGCCCAGCTAACACTGCACCTGACTCCTACGGCCCCTCCTGCAGGTGGTAAGTCCACAGGAGGGCGGGGCCCATGTCACCATTTTGAGCTGAGCCCAACCGGGCCCCATGGGCAAAGGTCCGGCCACCAAGTGCTCGCCTCTGTGTACCATCTCCAGGTCTGGCTCCAGAGGGGGGCCCAGGCGACCCACAGCCGGGCAAGGGAAACCTGGGTCCATAGTTTTTTCGTCGTCATAGGGGTGCTTTGAGCTGCGCTTCGTCTGGACCCTCCCTTATTTGCCATGGGTGACCCTACCAGGGGCATAAATCCCCCAACAATATAGCCACGGTCATCAGGACACGCAAACTCCTCCACCGGAATGGAGGCTCAGAGAGGAGTTATTTTTACTTAATACTTCATATTCTATTACTTCTTCTTTTTTTTAAAGGTTTGAGTATCTGTGAACACTAATTCGAACAGAATATAGATTCTGATGTAGAATAATGTTGGAGATGAGTACTCATGTTGAAATAAATCTGCTTTGTGAAGCAACTCTTTCTTGCACTGAATTAGAAATATTTAAAAAAATATACTGAATTACTAGGTTTTACAGAACATTGTACTCTAACATGTAAGCTAATAATTACATGATTTTAATTATAATAGGTTGTGATCTAAAGTGGGCCGGTCTGAGGCATTAAACTCCAGGGCTGAAAACGAGTCCCACTCCGGCCCTGCTGTCGCCTGCAGGAAGGTTCCTACTTATACAGACAAAAGACTGTACAATGCTGCCACCTGGAGGCCAAACAAAACATTTACAGATTCCTACAGATGTCATCAATTAGGACGTCGAAACAAAACTGGATTTTTCAGATTAGTTGACTTTGGGACCCACTTTCAAAAAATGAGTGTTTGCAAAATGCTGCTTCTATGAGGACAAAATGTCCAAACACTGAAAATTTTTATAGTGAAACTAATAAAGTCGTCCTCATGCGGACATGGCCTAAGTTGTTTTTTCTTCTTCCCTTTCTCTTACTGCTGAAACTTTGTTTTCAGTTTCAGTTCTTGACATTGTAATTGAAGTTTCAACAATTAGAGAGCCAGTGTTTTAGCATTAGTTGAGGATAATTTTACAATTGTTGTAAATCTTCCTTCAATTGCTGGTTTGTGGTGAAGCGGAGCGAATACATCCAGCTTCGGGAAAGAAGTGACAAAGATATGACCGCGTCTGTATTATCTGAGAGTGCAATAATACCAACCACCCCAATGAGCCGCCACCAACCCCAGAAGCCAACCCCTAAATAACATCTTCCATGCCGTGTGTTGTGTTTTCCAATTGTTGCTATGTTTCTTCTTCTACTTTTCAACGTTTGTCCGGCTCGGAGGATTAGATTGTAGATGAGTTGTGGGACAGCATTGTCATGTGTGTGTTGTTCTGTGATTAGATTATTGGAGCACACCACACACAGTACGATCTAAACAGATTTTGTTTTATCTTTACGTGTGAGGTCTCGACCAGATAAAAAATCTCGAGATTAAAAAAATCGTGTGCACCAGGCTTAAGGCTGGCCCTCTGTCTGTGTTGGGGGGCAGGTTAATGTAGCAGTGCACATGGGAAATGAAGTTTGGTTTGTTAGATTTCAGTTATGTTAGTTGGTAAAAGTTAACCATGAAGTTACTTTTTGTTTCTTTGCATTTTCCCGTGTATATTTAGCTAAAACATGCACTGTGCACTGCCATCTTTTAGCCACTCTGCTCACACAACTTACACAGATGTTACTATGAAATTTATCAGTATTCTCATCTGTTGTGTTTTGTTGTGATTTATATAATGTTTTATAGAAATCTCTAAAAGTGTTTTTTTTTTATTCTTTTGTTTGTTTTGTTTTTATTTAATTTGTTTTTAAAACAATAAAATAAATAAATAAAAGTCTTATTTGTCTTTTCAGGGTTGTGGCTGATCTTCTGGATCTTTGAGGAGATGGTTGTTTTCTCCTGGTTTGTTTTTAACTGATTAGCCAGGAATCTTCCAGATTTGTTGCCATGTTCAAAGTTCTCCAAGCGAAGTCTTTGCTCCAACAATTGTGTTGTTTATCTATTATTTTGTTAAGTTCAAGTTTAGCTTTAGCTTTAGTTTTCTTTGTATGGTTCAGTGTGTGTTCTTCTGGGGAGACATGGTAAGTTCCTCTAGGGTTTAATTATGAGTTCTAACTCTGAAAGTCTCTAAGCCTCCTTCTTTTTCTTATGGGAAGAGAAGGAAATTATTTCCCCTCTCATTACTGCTTGTCCTGCTTCCCAAAGAACACATGCAGTTTCGGGCACGTCGTTGTTTTCTAGATATAGGGACCTTTAGCTGATAAACTCAGGATCTTTAAGGATCCTATTTATTTATTTTTACAAATGGGCTTATAAATCTGAAACAGAAATCTTAAAATATTCTGTAAACAGTGAACAAGTTGGTGATACTTTCCACTGAAAACTGTGACTTTGATGGGCATGGTCGTGGCAGCGTGGCGAACTTGGTTAAGATGCCATGACCCCCTTCCTTACGGTCAGCTGACCAGATGTTGCTGCTGGTTCCTTAACCACAAAAGAAAATGAGAGGTGATGGAGCTTTTTCTGTCGGGGTCCCAAAGCTCTGCAGTGAGCTTCCTTTACACATAAGCTCCATCACTTGATGTCTTCAAATCTTCTTTAAAGCACATTTTTATGCTTTGGCTTTTAAGCCAGTGTGAGTTTCCTGTCTTCAGATTGTTTTGTTTCCTCTCTGTTTTTAGTGTTTATATAAATTATTTCTGTCCTGTGTTTTACTTGTTGTCGACCATGTGTTGTATTTTAAAGTACTATGTAAAGTGGAAACTTTAACTGAACATAACATGATGATCACCAGCTGTGATGACCCTTTTTATGTAGCAGTAATAAATTGTTGACGTGCTGTAAGTCCAGATCTGAATGTTTTTTTTAAGCTTGAATTTTGAAACTTGTTTGTGTTTTAATGCTGTTTTTATCAAATGTTCTTTCTTCGTCCTTTTCTTTTGCTTTTAATGTTAAATTATGCTTCTTGTATTCTGTAAAGCACCTTGACTCATCCTGTCTTTGCTGAACAAATAAACTTGCCTTGATGTTTCATCTCTTATCAGCCCAAAAATAAAAACAGTTTTTACTGTTGCAGCAAATATTGCTGTTAACAAATGATATTTATGGTAAACTGACATCTAGATTATTTGCTGAGAGTTGGAGAGAGAAATCCTGGTCTGGTAGCTTCTAGCTGTGTGTGGATATCTGTCTGTATTGAATATTAAGCTTTGCTGATTAATTAGGGATCGGGGATTCTGAGGGATCATTCTATATTTTATATATATATATATATATATATTTATATATATATTATATTCTATAATATAAAAATATTTGTTGTCTTTGCAACTGCAGAGTTGCCTGCAATGCCATGCAAAGTTTCAGTGGTGAGTCAGCTGTCTGCTGGGAGAAAGCGTCGTGTCTTTCATGTGTTTGCTCTACAACATGGGAAACACTCCCATGCTGTAGATATAATGTTTGAAAAAAAATTGCCAATCGGCTTGAAAAACATTTCTTTGCAATTCAATTCAGCACAAACACCATGGATCTATGTTCACAAAAGAGAAATTCTCTGAGTTCTGTGTAGGACTCGATTCCTGACAGAGAGCAGCAACTGAGTCATTTTGTCTGTTTGATTCTGTTTCTGTCTGGAAGCAAACAGCCTTTGGCTGAGATGAAATTACATCTGCTGATGGACTTACTGTTTCTCTCTGTTCAGTATTAACTTGGGAATTCCTTGTGTCTGATTGTGGTGGTGGGACACATGAGTCATTAGATTCAGGACGTAAGTGATCCCTTGTGATAAAACTATGCTTAAGGGCATCACTTGGTGTGATACGTTTCGTGGGATCTATTTCCAGCATCTTCTTGAGAAGATCAATAAAAGCCAGAGTGTCCTCAGGGTCATCAGATATCTTGTGCAAGTTTGGCAGCTCATCTAGAGAACTTATCAAATTGCAAATGTTGTAATCATTTTCTTCCCTTTCCATGTTGGCATAATATTCCTCTGGTGTCCTTTAGCCGCCAAGCAAAACCAGTAGAGTCTTGGGAGGGAGTAAAATATTTCCCTGCATATAATCCATTCTCAATAAACTCATTCTGGGGCATTCCTTGCAACTGCACAATGGTTCTCATCATTTCATATTCAGAAGTGGTAGAATACAGATTCTGACATGTAAACAATTCAGCCAAAACACAAGCAAGAGACCACATATCAATTCCTTCATCGACTGGAAGGCCTAAAATGACCTCTGGAGACCTGAAACCAAAAGGCTGAAGCTCCTCTCCCACTGGCAATTTGGATTTCTTTGCAGCTAAGCCAAAATCGATCAGTTTTACTTTAAAAGGCTGTAACTGGTGATTCACAAGCATTATGTTGTCAGGTTTGATGTCTGTATGAATAATTTTCTTGGTTTTCAGTGCAGCCAAAGCCACCAGCATCTGCTGAGCTATAAGTCTGATATCAGAGACGGGCAGTGGTGTGTAGTTCACATTCTCCATCAAATCATATAAGTTTTGGTCCAATAATTCAAACGCAAAGCAAATTTGATCATTGCGTTTGAAACATTCATGGAATTTGACCAAATTGTTCGTATCAGGGTCGAGTTTTCTGATTTTCTTTAACATTTTATACTCATCTTTTGCCATATAGCGATATTCATCTTTGACAATTTTAACTGCTACAGCTTCTTGGGTGTCCATTTTTGTGCAGCTAAAGACGTCTGCAAAAGCTCCTGAATTGTTGGATTCCTCAATCCGATAAACGCCGCGTTTAGTATGGATGAATTCTGCCATTTTCTCTTAAAAGATCCTGGTTTTACACGCTTCTGTCTCGTTTTCTTGACTTGTTCTTAAGAAGACTCTCAAGAAATAAAACGTTCTTGTATATACACGCCTCCTGCCTTAGACGCAAAAGGATCGCCACGCCTCCTGCCTTTGATGCAAAAGTATGACGTCTGTTGTTATGAATTGCCATAACGTCGCGCACCATCAGCCCCTCCCTCCCGCGCGCACACACCCGCGCATGCGCACTGCTTACCCCCACAGCGGCATCCTCCGGACTCCGGAGGGGTGAGACAGGCAGCCATCACTCAGGAAGGTTATCCTTGTGGAGCTGAAAAACCTAAGAAGAAAAAAACGGAGTAAGAAATACAGTCAAAGAATTAAGGTAGGGCACTTGGGCAGACTTTTTTTTTTTTTTTTTTTCTTATTGCCTTGCGAGCTAGCTCAGCTAGCCTTTGATAAATGCTAATTAGGTAGCTACGATTTGTATTGCCCGAAATCAGATTTTAGTCTGTGATTAATAGAAGTTTACTAAAATATAATTAGTATTCACTTGTAAATGATCTGTACTATCCTGCCATGGGACTGATTGACCTTCATCAAGTAACCTGTCTGTGGTGAAATCAGTTTTAGGGACAATCAATATGCTCTGTTTTCTGTAAAACAGAAATCCTCAAAAAGGACTTAAACATATTTTCCAATAAATGGTCTATATCAGTGGTTTTCAAACTAGGGGTCATCAAATAATAATAATAATAATAATAATAATAATAATAATAATAGCCTAAATTTATCAAATAAATTTGGGATTATTTTCCAGGGCTGACCAAATTAAACCATTAATGAAGAGATAAATCTTTTAAATTAGCACATAATTTTTTTTTTAACACAATAACGCAGAAACAACAAAGTTAGTACACATACAATATTAAAATTGTGAATTTGACATTATCTCTGTGAACAAAGCTGATTTTGGGCATGTAGGTGTCTTGTCACAGCGGTGAACCACCAAAACCCACTTCATCTTCCTCATTTATGAAGATTCTGACAGTTTTCCAGTCTTACATTTAGAGGATGCCGCAAGATGACCCATATGATACATCACACAATTAATCACTAAGTCGTTGCGTCGGGGTGGAGGTCACAAACACCGATGCATCTTATCTTGGGGGCCGTGGCTCAAAAAGTTTGAAAACCACTGGTCTATATGACCCCGGGTCTCCAAAGAAAAGCAGAAACGATGTCTAATTATAACCAGAACTGCAGAGAACTTTGTTGGAGGAGCTGTAAGCAGATCGGTGATTTTGCACATATTTTTGGGACTGCCCAAAATTAAAAGAATATTGGACAAAAGTCAACAGTGCAATAAAAACAATACCAAACATCAGGGCTCCCATAGAAATATATCCAGTGATGTTGGGAAACTTTCCCTCGGAAAAGTAAAACCTGCTCTTGGCTCTCTTTCACATTCTTTGGCTTTTTGCTCATAAATCCTGATGCAAAAGAAAATATCTCAACACGCTGGTATGAAACGATGCTGATACTAGCCTTGGTATCGATGTTTGGATCCATCCGCACAGCACGAGTAGGAACCAAACTTATATTCCCTGTTGCAGTAGTCACATCTTTTTTGTTTTTAAGGAATTTAGTTGTTTATATGTTTTCTGGAACAATATCAACAAATGATAGCAGAACAACACAAAACAAAATAAGATTACAGAAAGACAGCACCAAGATCCAGACTGGCAACCGTGGAATAACACATATGTTTCAAAACTAGTTTGAAAATACATCCATACATACAAGAGAGAAAACAAAACATTCTGGTAATATTATGAGATTGGATTCACTCCAGAAGGCCTCCCCTCTTCAGAAAATCTGCTATTTGTAATAGTAAATGAGCTAAACAGGTTGCAGTGCAGCAGAGAGGCTTTCTACTGGCATGACCTTGTGTGACACCTACACATATAGGATCACAATTTTTGTTTAATTTGTGTTCTTATTAGTGAGGAAGGTCCCATCTCCTTATTTTATGTGCATTTATTTTACACTATTGATGTAAGTGTAATAGATGTATTTCGCCAGCAGAGGGAGCTTCTCCCAAAGTGTGGTAGTCTGCTGGAGAGCCAGGCGTCCGTAAACCAAGAGAAACTGCTCTTATCTTACACTTGATGACGGCCCACCTGTTTAAACTTAATTCAGTTAACCCCAAAATACTTCTAAGTAGCCTGTCTTTTTAGGTCATCTAAATTATAGCTAATTATGAACCACTGAACTTAGCCAGTTCAGTAAAGTATCACGTGAAGTCTCAGTTTCAGACATAAAAGTATTGCTGAGTATTGTTGCTGACCATGTTCATCCCTTTATGACCACAGTGGAGCATCTTCTGATGCTACTTCCAGCAGGATAATGCACCATGTCACAAAGCTCAGATCATCTCCACCTGCTTTCTAGAACATGACGATGAGTTCACTGGACTCCAACGGCCTCCACATCCACCAGATCTCAGTCCAGTAGAGCAGCTTTGGCATGTGGTGGAACGGAAGATTCTCATCATGGATGCAGCCGACAAACCTGCAGCAGCTGTGTGATGCTGTCATGTTAATATGGAGAAAATCTGAGAGGAAGGTTTCCACCACCAGGAATTGAGGCAGTTCTGGAGGGAAAAGGAGGTCCAACCCAGACCTGATAAAGTGGCTGATATAGAAATTACTGGTGTTTCCCTGATCTAACACACCTGACTGAAATTAATGGGTTATTGTGAAGAAGTTTACAAGAAGCTGTTGGATTCATTTGATTTTATTCACGTATGTTAGATGAGGGAAACAATGAAAACCTGCAGGATAGCGGCCCTCGAGGACCGGAGTTTGAAACCCCTGCTCTAAACCTTCTCCATCAGCTTTTTATTTGACTTTTATTTTTCAGTGCAAGTCGTCGTGTCTGTGTCGTGTCTGCATGAGCTCGCTGGAGCTCTTCTGTAACACACAGCAGTCTTGCTTTGTTGGACTTTGTCACCTTTAACATGAAGACATGAAGATAATTTAGTAAATGTGACTGATGTCTGAGGGCTGGAACTCATGCATGTCTGAAAACACCTAGAATAGCTGTGTAAACATCACCTGTAACTACTCAGCCTCTCCTGTGTGGTTACATCACACTGGCCACGTTTACATGAGTTTTAATTCCCCTTAATCCAGAATAAAAATGAAATCCTCGTTAAAATAACTTTAACATCTGATTCTGAATGAAAATGGCCATTCTGAGTTAAACTTAAATCTGAATGGAGTGGTTGGTTTATTCTGATTATAAATGTGAGTTGAAGAATTCCTCGATCATGTAAACGTTTGTTCTGCTTTAAATGAACTCCGGTTGTTCTGAGCATGCTCGTTCCCTCGTCCTGTCGCCATGACGATATGGTCCTCTAGCTCCCTTCTCCTCCTCAGCTGACCAACGTGAAGCAGTCTGCTGGTGTCGAGCTGCTGCTTCAAAACTAGAATCACCATCAGAGTGAAAATGGTTCTTTTTATGTGGTCTTCCATGTTGTAGACGGAACGAAAAGAAGCAGGAAGTGGAGTTTGTTTTCTTACGGTAAATACGTCACGTCTGCCCCTGTCCAATCAGATCCCTTCCCACCCCTCAGATATAAAGCCGATTAAACAAGTTTTCCATGTAAACTTAAATTCAGAATTACTATTTCCATGTAAACGCAAAATGAACTATTGGAGGTGTTAAATCATCTTATTTGCTGTGATTCTAGCAGCTGTAATGGCGTGTTTTTGTGTTTGCAGGGTCACGTGAAGCTTTCTGACTTCGGTTTGTGCACGGGGCTGAAGAGGGCCCATCGTACGGAGTTCTACAAAAACCTGAACCACAGCCTGCCCAGTGACCTCAGTAAGCAAAGTCAGGCAACACCTTCCATTTATTCTAAATGTGGTTTGCATGCAGCCTCAAACACTCGCGTCCGAGCATGCCTGCTTGTCATTTTGTGTTTTGTGTGCGATTGTAACTAATCCTTGTACAACTGCTTTTATATGAAATAATGAAGCAACGATTCCATGATGTGGTGTTTTATGTTGACATTTCAAGCCTGGTCAGTGCATTGTGTGAGTCTCATGTGACTTTATTTACATAGATATATTTTATTATTTCATTATTCCTGCAGCACCTTCCCACCGAGGATGAAATGAACCAGTTTACAGTGCAGTATTTACACACATGCATTTCATGCTTCAGAGGTCTTGTGTTTAATTCCCTTTGGGGAATTACCCCAGAGGGAATAACAAAAGCCCTGGATTATCAGGGACCTGAAGGCACTGCTAAACAAGAAGAAGAGGGCCTTCAGGGCTGGGGACCGGGAGGAGCAGAGGAGAGAACAGCATGAACTCAGAGACATGCTGAAGACATGCAAGGACGACTGCAGGAGGAAGCTGGAGGCTAAACTCCAAGAGAACAATGTGAGAGATGTTAGGACAGGAATGAAGCACATCACGGGGACGAAAGGGAAAGACAGGCAGACGTCAGACAGTCTAGATAGAGTAAACCCACCAGTTTTTTTAACAGGTTTAGCTCACCTCCTGCTAGTCCCCCTACAACATCTCCAGCCCCCCACATACCTACATTGTCCCAAATGGGACTGTAGACACTGTAGACATCCGCATCAACCACTGCCCAACGGTGACTACAGGCCAGGTAAAGAGACAGCTGGAAAAACTACACCAGCAAAAAGCTGCCGGCCCTTCTGGCATTATACCCTGGATCCTGAAGACCTGTGCCAGTCAGCTGTCTCCTGTACTGGGGCATCTGTACAATTGGAGTCTGAGTCCGGATGAAGTTCCTATGCTGTGGAAGACATCCTGCTTAGTTCCAGTCCCCAAGAAGTCGGGGCCATCAGACCCGGCAGACTACAGACCAGTCGCCCTCACATCTCATGTGATGGAAGACCTGGAGAGAATGGTCTTAGTCCAGCTGAGGCCACAGATAAAGATGTTTTTGGATCCTTTGTAATTTGCCTATCAGCCCCATTTAGGTGTTGAAGATGCTGTCATCTACCAGCTGCAACGAACCCATATGCGTTTGGATGGTGGAGGAGGCACTGTGTGGATCACATTCTTTCAACACCGTTCAACCGCTGCTACTAGGGGAGAAGCTGCAGGGGATGGGTGTTGACGACACAATCTCCTGGATTACTGACTACTTGACAGGCAGGCCACAGTTTGTCCGTCTGGGCAGTGTCCTGTCTGATGTGGTGGTCAGTGATACAGGAGCTCTGCAGGGAACTGTGCTTTCTCCCTTCCTCTTCACCTTGTACACCACTAACTTTCAGCACAACTCTGAGTCATGTCTACAGGAGTTTTCTAATGACTCAGCTGTTGTCGGGTGTATAAGAGAAGGAGAGGAGGATGAGTACAGGACACTGGTAGACGGCTTTGTGGAGTGGGCCAAACAAAATCACCTGAGGCTGAAGACCAGAGAGATGGTATTCGACTTCAGGAGTAAGAAGATGCCTTCACAGCCACTACGGTTCAGGGGGGAGGTGGAGGAGGAGGTGGAGGACTACAAATACCTGGGAGTGGTGATCGACAACAGACTGGACTGGAAATCGGATGTACAAGAAGGGGATGAGCAGACTCTATTTCCCGAGGAAGCTGAGATCCTGTTTGGGGATTTTTCGAAAGTCTTTCGTTGCCAGCGCCATTTTCCTTGCTGCCGTGTGCTGGAGCAGCAGCATCAGAGCCAGCGACACTAACAGACTTGATAAAATCATCAAGAAGGCTGGCTCTGTGCTTGGTCTCAGGCTGGAGTCTTTTGAGACCGTGGTGGAGAGGAGAATGCTGAATGGACTGTTGTCCATCATGAACACAGTAGACAGATAGCGGAGTTCCTTCTCTCACCGGCTGCTGCAGCTCCGCTGTGGAAAGGACAGATAGAGGAAATCTTTACTGCCACACGCCATCTCACTGTACGATAACAGCTAACATTCTGGTCATAACTCACTTTTTATACACACTGTTTATTATGTGTTCACTGCACCTTCTATTTATCTGCTCCACAACCAATACGCTGTTTATAGCAGCCGTTTCTGTACGGCCGGCAGATACATCAGCAAAGCTTTTCTTTCTTTCTTTCTTTGGTTGTTTCTGGAATAAATAGTTTGTCACTTGTCCAGGAGAAGAACAGCAAGCTCAACACCAACTTAGACCAATGTAGCTGCAGTTTATGTCTAAAACACCAAACAAACCTTGACAGTGGATCTACGGAGGCTGATAGAGGACATATTTTTGTTTTTAGTGCTTTGCAGGGTTTGCTGCTCTTGCCTGTGATGGAATCACAAGTTTTCTTTTAGCCTTTTTTTGTTAGAGGATCAGTTTGTTTTTACTACGGCCCTTCAACACGGCTGTTTGGATGGATAGATGACCACTAGTCCCCAACCTCCAAAAGAAAAAAGACACATTATCCCTGCAGAGTGGAGGAGCAGGTCTAAGGACAGGAATGTGATATTTGACCGGATTGAATCAGGGAGTCCTCCCTCTGAAGCAGCGTGCACATCTTCATTTGTTTCTTCATTTGAATGACCGGCTTCTTAAAAGACCTGTGATTGGCCAGGCTCCTAAAGCAGGTTTGAGGTTTGCAGATCCTGAAGACGGAGCAGAGAGGAGATGCAGACCATTTAGATTACAAGAGTTAACGGGATGCTGAACGGTTACTGTGGAAGCTTTGCTAAATGATGCTCCAAAATGAGTCTGTTGTTAAAAACGATGTTTATTGTATAGTATTTAAGACTGTAATTTTCTTCTCTATCTTTTGACATGTTGACTGGTTTAGTGTTTTCTGTTGTGACCTGCTGCTTTTATAAAAATATATCAAGTTTACTTTGAGCCTCAAACCTTTTTAGATCATCCTCTAATACAAAGCTTTATTTTTTGCACAGCCTTTCAGAACATGAACTCTAAGAGGAAAGCAGAGACCTGGAAGAGGAACCGGAGGCAGCTGGTACGTCTGAACATTTACATTGTGTTTTTCTGGAAGGGTCTTTTTGTGTTGGTAATCTACATTATTATTATTTTTATTTATTCTACTTTTATTTAAGCCAGAAGTCCCATTTAGATGAAAAATGTCTTTTATAACAGAGACCTGACCAAGACAGAAGCCGTACAAAATCAACTGTATGAAATAATCAACTGTATAAAACACACAACAGAAATGAGCATAAATCAAAAGACAGCTGTAAACTTTTCAGTAGAAGCCGGGACATGTCCTCCTCCAGTTCTTTAAGATACTGTTCAAATCATTCCTGGACATGAGTGATTAGCTGTGGTGGTTGGAGATTGTTATATTTTCCAGATCATAAGTCACACTTTTTTTCCCATAGTTTGGCTGGTCCTGTGACCTATATGTAATTTAACATGTTGTCTACAACCACTAGAGGGCGCTCTAGGCTTGCTGCTCCTGTACTGCTGAAAAAAATGTACTTAAAGACAACTGAGAAAGACTGAACACAAACAAAATGCCCTAAAAAAAATCTTATACAGCAGATTCCAAACTGCAGGTAGTAAAATACGCAGCTGAAAACGATGATGGAGCAGCAGTTGGTGCAGTTGTTCAGAAACGACGCAGAGGATGAAGAATTCAATGGAATCAGTGATGTGGAATGAGATCGGGAGCTTGGGTAACCTTCTTGTTGGAGTTACTGGTTTAACTTTGTTACCTTAAGTTAGCCTGTTCAGCCTCCCAGGTATGTTCTTTATGCTAACATGAAGCTGAAGCGGATTTTGTGAAAGAAATTCCAAATAAATGCGACTTATAGTCTGGAAAATATTTTAGTCCATGACAATGGTTCATGGTGAATAACATATGAAGATCAGTGTTGGGGTATGTAGGTTTAAAATATTATTCACCACCTATTAATAAATCAGAGTGTTCAAAAATCCACTTTTTAAAAGAAGGCAAAAACACCAGAGATTGAGTAGAATTAACAATTCTTTGTTGAGCCAGTAATAAGAAAAAGCAATACATATCTCTTAAGAGGAGGTCCGTTAGCTTAGCTTCTGGTCACTAATACACAATGTGTCGGGACCTTTGGTTCAGCCAAACCTAAGCCTACCTAAGTTATCCTCCTCATTTATACTGATACAAAGCATTGTGGCTATGTGCGTGCATGTTGTGCGCATTCATGTGAATGTGTATTTTGCAAAGGTGTCGTCCCTCCTCCTTCCGGGAATTTGATTCCTCCAGGTCCTCCTTCTGAGGTGCGTCAGAGCTGAGGGGAAAACTTCTCCCTGTCCTGTTATCTGTGTCTCTGTGCTGACTCCCTTCTACCTGTTCCCACAGTTTTTACACAAAGGCTGTTCTTTAATAATTTTTCTGAGTTACTGGGAAATTCTGCTCTGCTTGGAGTGAGTAGATAAGTAAGGTAATATAACAATATTCACAACAACTAAATGAGTAAATGAATAAGAATGTTTATAAAAATTATTTACAACAACTCCCTTGCCGGACACCCAGAACAGTTTCAAGGTCCCTTGATATTTTCTCAGTATTGAACTCAGTAACCCTGTATGAGTTTGTGTCCTGTTTGTGAATGCACTGTCTGTAAGCTGTGTTGTTAGTTAAATGAGTAAATGAATAAGAATGCTTATAAAATATTTGCAACAGGTAGTTACTCCAAAAAATTTATTAGTTACTAGTTACTCGTTACTTCTGTAAATTGTAATGAAATTACTTTACTGCATTTGAAAAGTAACGTCACTACTTGTTACTTTACCATTTCTTAATTTACCGTGTAGACATGGACAAACATTATGCCTGTCTGCAGAGTGTTTACTGTATATTGTAAACAAAATGACTTTAAAACCATAAGAACAACGTCCCTGTCTGTGGGAAGAAATGGCCACACTCGACTCATAACACAGGCTTTTGAAAACATGAGGATAAAACTTCTACGACGAACAAAACAAACTTTTCTTAAAATTCATGTGAAACAAAGTTAAATGGTCAATAAAAATATAAAAATAAAGGTCTGGTGACTTTATCCTATAGAATTAAAACAGAAATGCACTTCAAACCATAAAAAGGAAACTGAAAATGCAACTAATTAAATATACAGAAAATTCACATCATCCCAAAAGCATTATTTTTCCATTAACTCGTTCTCCTCTGCCTCCTATAGATATAGCTGCCAGAGGCGGTAGCATACCAAGTCACAAACTCTTGAACCTGTTAATGAATTATGTGAGTTGAAATGATCACAATGCAGAAAATAGTGCAAAATGAAAACAGAAAGTGCAACAAAAAGTTTATCTCATAAACTTCATCCCATTCAACTCATTTTGCCTCTATTCTTTGAAATACCGATTGTATCGCATAAGTAAAAGTCTTTCAGATCTTTTATCTGACAGCCTGTTCCTCCTTGGTGTCAGAACAATACTGCCCAGGCACTCACTCCAGACTCTTGGTAATTTTTCTACAACACTGGTGCACTTGACGATATCGGAGTGTTGTACTGCCTTGCCATTTCCTTAATCCTGGGGAACCTGGAGAGAACCTGCCAGTCAGATCCAGGCATTTTTAAATACTCCATCGCCTCAGTCTCTGCTGAAAACTCTTCTTCAAACTACAAAAAGTCATTGTGACTGGAGGTGGCAGTGCTCTGAACCTCTGGTCTCATTAGTGGCTCGTCAGGAGTCTGGACACGACACTCAGAAATCAGCATAGTTTTCACAGCATCTCTTCTCCTCGTTTTCAGCTAGCAGACCTTGAATTTAGGTATTGTGGTAGCAGCCATCAGAGCATCCTTGCTGTCCAAGACAGATGCATATCTTTCTTTGATCGTCTGTGATAACAAATAGTAGGCTACATTAGATGAACATAGAAAGTTCAATTAACAGCTTTTACAACCTCATAAATTAGGGCTAAATCAACTATGTTAAATTGTAGGCCTACAGCCCACAGTGAAAGCTATTATGTGAGGCTGTGGTTCTCAAACGTCATGAGCCACAATCCCCAAGATAACAAGTTTGTGTCTGTGAACCCCCTTATTGAAATTTTAATATGGCATGAGTAATAACTTTGTTTGTGCATTGATGCGTTAATGATCCCATATTATGCAAAATTCACTTTCTAAAGGTTTTCTAACAGCCATTTATGTCTTCATAGCCTGTGTATGAGGCCCAAAAACAAGAAAATTCTGTCACCCCGTTGATGATGGAGCCACTGGCTGGACGAACCTGGGAGCTGGCTTCGGGCATTGAAGCACCGGGCAGGACCAGGGCGCAGGCGTGGAAGACTGCGTAGCCGGGAAAGACCTTTGCGCTTGCGTTGGAGGCTGAGCCGGAGCAGATCGTGGAGAGGGCGTCAGAGGCTGCGGAGCGGGACAGGACTGGGCAGCAGACATGGGAGGCTGCTGTGCCAGAGCAGACCGTTGCTGTGGCGTCGGACGCTGTAAGGCCGGGCGGGACCGGGGAGCAGGCTAAGGAGGTTGCAGAACTGGAGCTGACCGTGGCTGTGGTGTCGGACGCTGTAGAGCCGGAGCTGACTGGGAAACTGGAGGCGACCCTGGGGACGTGAGCCTGGGAGCTGGCAGAGACTCTGGAGACGGGAGGTGTGGAGCCGGCGGAGACGCTGGAGACACTGGCGTGGAAGCCGGAGGAGACGCTGGAGACACTGGCGTGGAAGCCGGAGGAGACGTGGATGGCGCTCTTAACCCCACACTCTCCAAATGAGCCTCCGTACACACCTCCCAAGCCTCCTCTACCAGTTCAGCCAAACCCAGAAATGTGAGGAGGGTTGGTCTGGCTTCCAGCTGGGTCACCAGATCCCTTGCCACCCGTATCCTCTCCAGGGGTCCGGGGGACTCGGCGAGTGTGTCCACATAAGTCTGCACTGACTTGAGAACTGCCCTGACGTGTTTTGAGAAAAGGAGGATCGCCAGATCTTGCACCACTTCTTCAAGGATGCATTCTCTCCAGCACATTTTGTCAGTTCAGGTTGGACATTCTGTAACGCAAGGACTCCTCAGAGACAAAGGGCAGATTAACCATACTTTATTAATTACAAAGAACACACGGAAATGGTCTTACTGACACTGCAGGGGTCAGCTGGAGGGACAGGAACCAGGAAAGGAGAAGGGAAAAGTCCATAGAGTGCGTAGGTTTATGTCCGACGGGTTGAGTGACTATGGTGCTGGGGTATATAAGGGCTGATGGGTGGAAGGGAGACAGGTGTGGCTGATCTGTGACAGGTGTGAGCAATAAGGGGAGTGATTACTGAGGAAAGGCAGGAAAGGCTTGGGCAGACCAGGAGAGGGCGTGACACCACCAGAGAGACACAGACAGGCCGTCTGTCTGTATTCAAACATTTTTATGACATTTCTGCATTGTGCATCCAGTGTTCTTCATTTAGATGTGCTTGCTACAGATCCAAATATTATTTAATAATTTTTAGATAATAAAACATTATTAAATGTAATTGTACTGCAGTCATTATTCTTTGTTGAATTAACTTCTATTCTTCACTGAGAGCCTCTGGTGAAGATAATGAGGCGGAGGCCTCCTCTCTAGCAGCTTCTACAGGTGCCTGTTGTGGCTGCAAAATGTTTTCAGCTCATCTGGACAAATACAAATTTAACCCATTACTTAAAATGTTATAGCAGTAACACTGGAAAGCTGTAACCTACCTTACAATTAACAGTCAGCTGCATAAATACAGCTTTGCAAATACAATTAGAAAATTTTTACATCATATCAAACCTTTATGTCATTTTGACATTATGACATGCATGTATTTTTTTTTTCAAAATATTGGTGGTACTTTAATTATTATGTTATAATACAATAGCATCTATGTTAGGTAGCGTTAGCCCACTGTCGATGTGAAAATGAAAAGTTAACACACGTTGCCTTAATGTTCAGTAACTCAGATATACATATCAGATTATACTCTGTACAGCTATTACTTATTTCATCTTATTTACTATGTTATAGCTACGTTGTATTTTGTTTTATTGATGTTGTTGCAAATATTTCTATTTTATTCAATTTATTATTCTATTTTGCTTGACTGGAGGACCTAGTAATTTCGCTGGGCTTTTCGTTGCAATGACAAATAAAGTTCTATTCTAACATGGTGTGAAGTGTAGCACTGAAAAAAGTACAGTTGAAGAAGTGACTGTTGAGGCAGCACCATAGACTGTATATAAAAGATGGACGGAGCCTCTGTGATCATCCATAGGCATCCGTAGGTTTCTGAAGGGCAAAAGTGAAGCTCATTGGGCGCTTCCCACCGTTGCCATCTTGGCAGCGTCATTCTTGCCGTCGCTCCTGGAAAATACAAAAATGGGCAAAGTGGTGGATCTGAAAGGGCTGTGAGCGTGGGGGTGGATGATTGACGTCTGTTAAACTCTAAGCTGCCTGTAGCTAAGAACCAACTGAGCCAACTTGGATCTAACGTGAGCTAACTGGCTAAAGAAGGTATGTGGGCTAAAGCTAAGGTGCACTGTTAGCCGGCTAAAAACAGCGTTTGTGCTGCACTCTCCCTTCTTGCCAAAGATATTGGATTAATGTCAATCAAAAGGACACACCCCTAATTATGACGAATTTCAAGATTAAATAACATCCAAGTGGATGAGTTAGAAAAAAATTCACCCCCCTCACAGTTGTCATGAAGGTAAACTTGACCTATTAATCCTAAAATGGATTTTTGTACCAGGCTTTAAACATGTTTATTTCTGCTGTGAAGTTGATCTTTTTAACATGGGAGTCTATGGGGATTTTACTCTGGTTTGGAGCCCCTAGTGGATGAGGGGTGAACTGCAATTTTTGTGCACTTCCACATAGGTTTCACATTTCACCGCTGGAGGTTGCCGCTTGGGGACCATACAAAATCTGAACAAGTTCAAGTTCTTTATCTGCAAACAGGTTAAAGAAAATGTTCAGTGAAAACTTTCCTTAAATAGTTTGTGCATAACACGTAACCTAAAAGGCTCTTGAGAACATTCCTCTTGCAAGGTAGAGGCATCTGGGTCAAGCACAGAAATACTTTACGTCAGATTAACCTGGGATTTCTGACAGATTTTCACAAGCTGTTTTCAAAAATTTGACTTACCAAAAATTTCACCTAATTATAGTTATATGCTAGAAGCTCCTTTAACAGCATCAGAGATATGGGAGGCAGTCCTGGCGCCAATACCAGGAGAACCAGGACAAGCAATTGATCGCTGTGGGTGGGCCACATTCATCAACTTAACTTTTATAAAAAAAAAAAAAAAAAAGAAAATTTAAAAAAAAAGTTTAATAATTCAATATTTGACCTATGTTGAAGCAGGGTTGGTAGAGAATACAAAAAAACAAAAAAGGTTTTCGTCTACTATTGAAAAACACAAAAACTTTTGCCGACACTTAAAATCGGATCCAGTAGGCATTGGATGTAACAGGGTGTAACACAAAATAGAACATTTCCTTTATTATTAATGAAGTCAGTCTATTCATTCCAGCCAATAGAATTAAATGACAGACTGTCAGAAGTCGAGATCAGTTAATAAAAATCCTAAACAGAAATATTATGAGAGATACTTTCTGACCCATATGGATCAAATTTTACACAAAACAACATAAACACTCAGCACAATGCAGATGTTTCTATCAGGCTCAGGCTGTCACGGATTGGGTGTATGGATCCAAGGAGAGGAGCGCTCGGAGAATGATCAAAGACACTTTATTTGAATTGTGCAGTGCAGTATGCAGGGTTTGCTGGAAGGACGGGCTGGAGCGGGCAGACAGGATTCTCCGTGGTGTGGACGAGGTTCAGGTACGGTTCTTGGAAGAGAGAGGGTACAAGTTAGGTTGGTTCAGATACAATACGATTTAGATCATGTGCACGACTGGTTACCACGATGAGTAGTATAATCCAGCGATGACTGGAGGTCCGGGTGAGGTTTATATGGCGATGAGAATGATGACTTGATGTTCTCCAGCTGTGCCGTCCAAACAGCAGTGATGATTGGCAAGCCAAATATGGTCAGCAGGAAGCAGGGAGTGGTAATGAGCATGGACCATGACACAGGCAACTCAATAAACTTCCACATCCAAACCAAAGAGGAACCATGGTGGAACAGTCAGTAGGCTACTAACCTGCATAAGTTGACACAAGTTTGTCTTAGAGAACTCAACTCAACTTTATTTTTTATAGCCCTTTAAAACAACCACAGCTGAAACAAAGTGCTGTCCTGAATGAAGGAGAATTTTCTACAATTAAATGAGGACAAAACTGAGATTATATAACAGGCTGGAAAAACTCATCAGGCGGGCGGGCTCTGTGGTTGGCATGAATCTGGACTCCCTGGTGACAGTGGCAGAGAGGAGAACACTAAAAAAACTACTCTCTATTGTGAATGATGCCAGTCACCCTCTGCACACTGTCATCAGTTCACAGAGAAGCCTGACCAGTAACAGGCTGCTCCTCCCCAAGAGTAGGACCAACCGGCTCAGAGACTCCCTTGTCCCCCGAGCCATCAAACTGTACAACTCTGCATTAGGCAGGAGGGGGAGAAGGAGGGGGGAGAGGGAGGTGTGCAGTCCACCTGATACAACACATGCACAATAAGTTCTTTATTAATTTTTACCCATACAAACAGTTGCAATAACTTATACGTGCAATAGTGAACTGGGAATCTGTACCACCTATACTGTGTGCAATGCTTGTTTATATTGTTTTATTTAACTTATCTTATTGTTATATTTATTGCATTCTATTTGCCTCTATTTTGCTTTGTACTTGTATATATTGTGTCTTGTGCTTGTCCTGCTTTACTGTTGGTGTTGTATTGCTGCTGGTACCCAAATTTCCCTGAGGGCTCTCTGAAGGGATTAATAAAGTATTCTATTCTATTCTATTCTATTATTTTGGATGAGCTGCAGATGTTTAATGCTCTTTTTAGGAAGTCCTGTTAAAAGACCATTACAGTAATCCAGTCTACTGGAGATGAATGCATGGATGAGTTTCTCCTGGTCTTTCTGGGAGACTAAACTTTTAATTCTGTTGATGTTTCTAAACTGGTAAAAAGCTTCTTAGTGAAGCTTTGATGTGGCTGCTGAAAGTCAGGTCTGAGTCTATCAACACTCCCAGGTTACCAACTTGGTCGGTGATTTTAAGAGCCCGAGTCTCCAGGTGTTTGCCAATGCTGACCCTCTTCTCTTTGCTACCAAACAGAATAATCTCAGTTTTGTCTTCATTTAATTGTAGAAAAATCTCCTTCATCCAGGTGTTTATTTGCTCCAGGCACTGACACAATAAGTCTATTGGACTGCAGTCGTCTGGTGACAAAGACATATAAAGTTGTGTATCATCAGCAAAACTTTGATAATTAATGCTATAGTTCTGTAATATTTGACCCAAAGGGAGCATATACAAGTTGAACAGAAGAGGTCCAAGGACTGACCCCTGGGGGACTCCACAAGCCATGGCCACTCGCTCAGATTCATAGCTGCTGATCAGAACTAAATAACTCTGGCCTTCTAAATAGGACCTGAACCAGTTAAGGACCGCTCCAGAAAGTCCAACCCAGTGTTCCAGCCTGTGCAACAGGATTCTGTGATCTACAGTATCAAACGCAGCACTGAGATCCAACAGAACCAGGACTGAATTCTCAATAATCTTGGAAATAAAAGAGAGGTTAGAGATGGTCTATAGTTGTTCATTATAGAGGCGTCTAGAGTCCTTTTCTTTAGGAGTGGCTTAATAGCAGCTATCTTTAGTGACTTGGGAAAAATGCTTGATGCCAGTGAGCTGTTAACTATCAGTAGTTTCTACTGAGGTAAAAACTGTTTTTAAAAAGTCGGATGGTATCATGTCCAAAGTGCATGTTGTTAATTTCAAATGCCAAACTGTTTCTTGTAGGATTTTTAAATCAACCGTTTTAAATTGCGACATGACAGCAGAATTGTTTCCGGGTTTTAGACACAGACTAGTTTTCTTGTGTGACTGTGTGGAATTAATATTTTGCCTAATTGTTTAAATTTTTTGGCTAAAAAAGTTGGCAAATTGGTTGCATTTCTCAGTGGAAAGGAGCTCTGGGCTTATCTGTATATGAGGATTAGTAAGTTTTTCAATCATAGCAAACAGAGTGAGAGAATTGTTGACATTCCTGTTAATCATTTCAGATAAATGCAGCTCTCTGGCCTTGCACAGCTCATTGTTATAGTTACGCAGGCTTTGTTTGTACAGCTCAGAGTGAATTTGAAGTTTATTTTTCCGCCATTTCCGCTCAGTTTTTCTGCTTTCTCTCTTTAGGCTGGTAACCACAGTGGTGTTTCTCCATGGTGTTTTCTGTTTGATCAAGTTGCTCTTGATTCTTATCGGTGCAACAGCATCCATTACATTCAAGACTTTCAGATTGAAATGATCCAGGAGTCCATCAACTGACTCTGCACTGGTTGTTGGTAACATAGCTATGGCCTCCACAAACTTAGCACTTGTTCTTTCTTTAATGTACCTCTTCCTAACCGAGGAGCAGGTTGGTTGGACATTCTGAGTGATCAGTAAATCAAACAAAATACAAAAATGGTCAGACAAGGCCAAGTCAGTGACCACAACAGAAGAAATATCAATACCCTTTGAAATAACCAGGTCCAGAATGTGACCTCAAATGTGGGTCGGTTCTTTTACATGTTGACACAAACCAAACATCCAATATGGAATAAATTTTCCTTGACAATCCCATCCGTCATGTTATCTATGTGAATATTAAAATCCCCAGTTATAATGAAATGGTTAAAATCAGTAGAGATAACCGACAATAATTCAGATAATTCACCAATAAAATTTACACAATGTCCTGGACGTCTGTAGATGATTAGAAATAGGATTTTAGGAATGCCCCTTAAAATAAATCTAAGATATTCAAAAGAAGTAAAATCAGCAAATGAAATCTCTTTACACTGGAATGAATCTTTAAATAAGGCAGCTTCTCCAACCCCTTTCCACATTTATTCATAAAACTAAAATGAGGGGTTGCTGTTTCGTTAACAACTGTAGCACTTGTGTCTTCTGTTAACCATGTTTCTGTCAGAAAAAGAAAATCTAAACTGTGAGAAATGATGAAGTCATTAACTAACAGTGACTTGTTGGACAGATGGTTCTCCCTAAAGTAAACTACCTGTTTTCAGTGATACTCACTAAACTATCCTCCAGCTGGTTTAAGTCACTGGACTCACATATATCCAAATATCTATGGAAAAACAAGCCATCACGTATCAGTCTAAAAACTTTACAACAGATTAAGACAGAGGTGGATTGGAGCTACCCAACTTTAATCACTATTTCTTTGCTAACAAGCTGCGGTATATCTCCAAATGGCTTAAACCTAGCGGTCTGGATGAACTATGGTTAGATGTAGAGCAAGCATTGTGTGAGAATCTAGATATCTGTGACCTGCCATTTATCAGCTCAGCCAAAAAACGACAAAAGTGTTTTAAAAGCATTAATATTAGTTCCTCTTTAATGGCTTGGTGGGAATTTGTCTTCACTTTTTCCATGTAAACTTACACCCTTCTAGAACAACCCTGACATCCTGCAAAACAAAAAGCTGATTAATTTCACTCAATGGAAAAATAAAGGAATAAAACAGAACATATAATAGAAAATTGAAACTTCTTGTCATTTAATATTCTCAATTCACAATATGGAATCAGCAGCACAAAACTTTTAGAATATCACCAGCTTAAATCTATTATATGTAAAAAATATACTATTAATTAATCAAACTTACAGCTACCTATCAGGGTAGTAGAATTCTTGAATCTCGATGCCCCAAAGCTATTTTCAAAAACATACTATTATCTAAACTAGAAATCTCAGTCTCTCTTCCAACTTTAAAATGGGAGGGCGACTTATCCAGTAATTTAAATCAAGATGAATGGTCACAAATATGTTTAAACACCTTTAAAATGACCTTTAAAATGGGAGCCAGTGGTTGGGGTCGCCTCGTGGTGGTGGGTGAGGCCATTGGTGGTGCCTGGGTCGGTTGGTGTCGGCCCTCGGCTGAGTGGCCGGCCTTTTCTGGGGCGGGCCGGGTGGGAGTTTTGGGCTCTGGTGCCTGGCGGTGGCCCCCCCCTCCCTGGTGCCGGGGGTCTGGGCTTGCCCAGATGTGCTGCCACGGTATGGGTTGGTGCCTGTCTTATATATCCCGTTCCATGCTGTGCGTTGTGTTTTCAGATTGTTACTATGTTTCTTCTTCTTTGTTTTTTCCCAGTTGTTGCTATGGTTCTTCTTCTACGTTTATCCGGCTCGAAGGACTAGATTGTAGATGAGTTGCAGGACTTGAACTTGTCGCTACATCTGTGCACGATCATTTTATACTGATTTTCACAAGCATCTCACAAATGAAGTTAATAAATTAACTTAGTTTTCTTTTTGTTTTTGTTCTTTTTGGGAGGGGGGCACACCTCAACCACATCTCTAATCACCTGGTGAGCCTTCTTGTCACATTTGCATTTGGTCCTATAAATGATGAAAAGTACTTTTCATATTTGTTTTTGAAAAACTGCGCATCTTTGCTGTTTGTGGAGCTGAAGTATCTCCACACACGTTAGCAGGTTGGACTGACTGATCACTGAGCAGTGAGCGAGCAGTGCGCTGCTACGACGCTACGCTGTGCATTATTTTGCATATGAGAACAGCAGGCAGAAGAAGTAGTTCTCACCTATCCTGATAGTTTTCTTTTAACTGTGCTCATGTTAATGATAATTATTAATACGACGCGATTTAGTTTGAGAGTAAGTTTGAGAATATAAATAGCTGATATGGGAGGAATTCATATTTCAGCATCAATCTGCACACCATTGCTAATTATTCTTCTCTGCTAACCATGTAGCTCAAAATCCTTTATTTTATTCATTTTATTAGAAACAGCAGAAAAAATACTGAGGTCCAGACCTCTTGTGTCCTTAATGGTAGCTACAGCCATGGCCTAAACACGTCGTTATTGCCCTCTTCTACTAAAATCAGTTGTTTCAGACGGGTGAAAATTTATATTGGGAGAATCTTATGTATCTACTACATTTGTGATCTGTGGAGGTCGCCGTTATTTTACTTGTGCAAAGCATTCTGGAAGATGATGCATCCGGGTTGCTCTCTAGACTAGAATATGTGGAGGTGATGGCAAATGCAACTTTTTGTTTCTCATATGTTTTTTATAGCTGAAGCAAATGTTTCACTCTTAGCTAGAATTCCCTTCACGAAGGTCCTAACAAACGCTGCCCTTCTTCATTGTTTTACAAACTTACCTTTCTTCATGGCCACACCAGCATCACATCACAGTAACCATTCCTTATTCACCAATATATTTTAGAAATATAAGCAGTTTAAATCCCTTAAACCAACTCTTACTACGGAATATGTTTTTCAAAATGCAACAGCACGTTTTCCACACCATCATCCACCCTTTCAGTCCCCTTATCATCTAAATATAGAGATAAAAAAGAAATGAACAAGTGAAATATTTTAATATGCCTTTATTTGTAATATTGATTTGAACTGATATTAAATCAGATTTGTCAAAATATCTGTTAGAAGACATGTCAGTGACGTTTGGTATCTCTGGTGGAAACGACATCACCAGATCTTGGTTGCACGTTTCTGACAAACAAAAGAATTTCTTCTCCAGCATCCTTCATCGTTAGCAAAATATGCTCCTGTAAAGGGAGATTAAAAATATAGTAATAAACATTTGACATATTTGCTTTTGTTTGATTAATTTAACATTGTAATTATAAAAAAAACACTAAATACAATGTAAGATTGTGTAACTTTAACTTTTAAAAAGAGGGAATATTTTATCTTAAATAATAAGACTGTAAGATGCAATGGAAGACGTAAAAAAATGTAATATTATTGAATTATTTAGTTTAACAACCTGCATTGTGTTTTACCTCTGACACAGTCATCTACAGGACAATTACTAATCTGTACCTCTAAGGTTCATCTCCATACAATGTTCCCGTCCACGCACGTTGTTTGGTTCCCCCCTGCCCCAGCCATTGAAGACAAATCTTGACCCATCGGTCCACTGCCACACACGATACTGCCAGAGATTTCAACATTAATTTACATTTTCAGTGCCCAGATCTTTCATTTCATTCCTAGTTTTGATAGTTGATCAGTACTGGCGATTAGATTATAAGATTATGGCAAGAGACAACATTATATTTTATTGATCAAAGAACGGCCATATTGATCATGTAGAGTGTAGTAACTTATCAATGACTGCCTCCACATTGATAAACTACTATAAGCTCATGCAGTTCAGGCTGTTTTACATGTTTCTGTGTTGAGTTTCTGTACGAGTATCTCATCATCGTCCTGCTCCTCCAAACAGAGAGTGTTATGAATCCTGCCTTCTGCAGGCTAAACAAGGTGCAAACCAACAAATATGTAAAACAGTACAGTAAATATCTGGTTACAGTACTGACAAAGAAGCTTACTAATTTATATTTAAATAATGTAGCTGATTTATTTGTTGTGATAGAAAAAATGCATCACTCCAAGAATCTGACTGTTCTCCCCAAGAATAGACAAATTCTAAAAAAACATATATTGTAAAATGACCTTTACATGGTAAACCTCCGGTTCCCCAAGCGAATAATAATAATAATAATAATAATAATAGTAATAGTAATAATAATAATAATAATAATAATAATAATAATAATAATAATAATAATAATAATAATAATAATAATATATTGACAACAGAGGACGTGGGGACAAGGGACAAAACAGTAACGGAACGAACATGGAAGGAAGTTGTGTGTTAAAATGTAGGTAATGAGTGAGTTGTGAGTCCAGTTCAGCATTGGTATCTGATATTGTACAATAGAAAATAATCACAAATGTCTTTTATTGTTTGAATTGTTAAGATTATTGTTTTAATGATCCAGAACTGAAATGACTGTAGATACCATGATGCAGCGCCGGCTTATGTGCCGACCCCGGTCCACTTTCACCGCTGGGTGATCTTGATGAAGCCGTTGCTAAGATGTGTATAAACAGCATGAGGCAAGAAATACCGGATTCAGCTTACCTTGTTAGTTAAACTCTCACCTTTGCAACATAATGGCCTCCAACCCAGGTCCTTTTGTGGAATCTTACTGCTCTGTGGATGAAATTGGTCAGGAAGATGTACGTAGCTGTATTTTTGATGGAAGCCAGAGTTCCTCTTTGTAGAGCGCAAACATGCTACGAAGAAAGACAGGATGAAAACAATTAAGTCATCACATCAGCAGCACTAATGTGCACCGTTTATACCAGTATAAACACCAATGATGCAACTGTTTAGTACTGATGAAGTTAAAAAGTTGTGAATCTGTTTCATTACAAAACTACAAAGTTGAAGCTGTCGTACCTCAGCAGAAACCCAGTTTCTTTCAGTTCTGTGAAACTGGTAACAGTGATGTCCATACCGAGTCCAACCAGGACTGCAGGTGTAAAAGGAAGCTGCAAAACAATTAGAAAATTAGAGGGGCAATAAAACAACAACAACAACAAAACAAACAAAAAACACAAGCTTTATCCATTAATATTTTCTTACTGAAATCTCAATCTAAATAATGCCACAAACATTTGTAAAAGAACTCAATTCTTGCCTGAAAAAAAGTGTAGAATAGTGAAAAAAAAACAACAAAATAAAACAAAAACATACATTAAGACGTATTAAAGCAATTATATACAAATAAACAGCTGGTAAAAATGTCACAGCATCACAGAACTATTAGGTATTAAAAGAAAATTTAAATAAATATGTTTTGTTCAGTTTTCAAAAGTACTGGTTCTACAACGCTACGCAAGTTGGGGGATAATTTGTTCCCCATCTTGGGAGCAACGTCAGCAAAAGAGCGATCACCCCACTGTTTATACCAAGACCTGGGAAGACGCGTTGATTTAAGAGCTTTCTGAAAGATAAGATGGGGCAAGGCCTTTTATAACGTGAAGAACAAATATTACCATTTTTAAGTGGATTCTAAAATGAACTGGGAGCCAGTGAAGAGATAAAAACGCTGGGATGATGTGGTCATGGCTGCATGTGTTGGGTAAGATGGGCTGCAGGGTTTTAGACAAACTGAAGGCTAGAAAGGGAGGTCTGACTCACTCCGACATAAAGTCTTAAAATGCTGAAAGCCTTAATGAAAATGTTTAACTTCAGCCAGGAGACGGAGCTGAAAGAAGCTTGCTCTGACCACAAAATCAGTCTGTATGTCAGATTTCATTCAGCTGTCTAAAGTAAGTCCCAGATTTATCGCTGGCTGTTTAAAACATGAGGCCAGAAAACCAAAATTTGACATCACACTAGGTAGGCTAGGAGTAGAAAACAAAATAAATTGTCTTCTCATTGTTCACATGTAAGAAAGCCATAGCTTTATCTCACTAAAGCAGCTTAGCAGAGAGCTAGATGTCATACTTTCAATGGGCTTAAACGGCTGGTAAATATCAGCATAACAGTGAAAAGATTACGTTTCGCTATGACTGACCCTAACGACAGCATGTGTAAAGAAAACAGGAAAGGACCAAGAATGGAGCCCTGTGGTACACCACAGGAGAGCGAGGCACATGATGAAGAAGCATCAGCAGCCACAACAGAGAAACTCCTGTTTGTCACAAACGACCTAAACTAATAAAACAATGGAAACGGCGTGTATAAGCAAAACATTAAACCTCTGCAGCAGCTCTCAAGGCAACTAAATGAGTGTCTCAGTGATCGGTTCTAGTTATCAATTAATTTATATTTGTCTCACTTTTATTTTTTTGTTAAAAATGTCCAACGTCACACAATTTCTGTGTCCTTATTTTCAACCTTCTCCAACGTAAATACAAACAAACACCAACCTCGTGAAGCACATTGAGTCTGTGGATATAAAGAACAATTTATCAGTAAAAGATTGTACAAGCTTATTTCTTTCATTACTGAATTAATTTATGTTAGTAGTTCAATTATTCTTTTTAAACACACATCCTGCTCGTTATTACAAACATGAAATTGAATCCCAGAAAAAGCCTAAAATTTAAATAGTAATTTTACTATAACTGTATAACTCTAATGGAATAAAAAGAGACATGAGTATATGCAAACCTGACTTACATTTGCTCCAATAAACATGCTGCAGAAGAGCAGAGTGAAAAGAAGACACGATGCCATCTGTGGAAAAATTAAAGTTTATTTATTGTTTACAGAAAGAAAATCTAAATCAAATATGTTGATAAAAATTATGTTTTACAATTAACTTCTGTAAGGAACTGTCTCTAAATTTATAATCAATACATTTATAAAATGTGATCAAAAGCTGAATTTTAAAGTTTAATGCTAAAAACCAAGAAGTGAAACTTTTACCTTGTTGTGACTGTTCGATGTGGAAGAATCAGCAGCTGGTAACAGGATGACTTGGAAAAGGGAACTCCGTCTTTATAAAGCACCAATTTGCTTTTTTAAGCATGTATGTGATTCATAGACCATCAAACATTAAATATTGTCAGAGTATTGATGAACAACACTCAATAAAAACAAGGGTGTTAACTCAGTTTAAACTGTAAACAAAGTGTTCATCAGTTATGAACACACTGACAGCTCTACCTTTCTGAAAAATAACCATCTGTTATTCATCTGATTACTGTCAATAACTGGAGCTACTGTACACACGTACAAGTGTTGAATTACAAATGAACACACACACACACACACACACACACACACACACACACACACACACACACACACACACACACACACACACACACACACACACACACATATACACAAACCTCTCAGTCTCACCTCTAAAGACACTCCAACACCTCCCTTTATGTTCTCACGAACCTGGAAATAATAAATTTTATTATAGTCACTTTTATTCAGGCTGCTGGAGGCTAGTCAATGTTCCCAATCAACTGTCCAGCATCCAGTACAAACAGTTACAGGCTGTTCTTTTGTTTAATTATGTAGAAAAATTATGTGTTTCATTTAAAATTTTTTGAATGGTCAGAATAGAGAAATTCGCACTGGTATGTCCCTGAACACAACGTTTTTCACCTTCTTTACTGCAGGGATGGAAAAGGTTTTGAGAAGACGGAGCTGCTCCTGGCTCATCTGTTTTCATATGATAAAGAGGCAAGGACAATTAATTTAATATAAATATCTAGCTAAAAATTTACTAGCACTTATTAATGTTGGTTAACACTAAAAACTTCCAGAGCTAAAAAAAAGTCTCATAAGGCTGAATTCCTCTAATGAGATGATCAACACATCATCAACTACGTGTTCTCATGTAAATTAGCACTATTAACGCTTTCCTGGAAGAACCGCATCCCCCTTCAGGTCTAAGTTTCAGCTCAGGTCTCTGTTGTAGTTTTTACTGAATGGACTAAAGGAATTTTTTAAACCATCACCGTTTTCAGATCCACCCACTGCATCTCCTTTCTCTCTGTCCCTTTTTCATAACCAGATTTTCCTTTCTTGCGTCGCTGCATTTTTAGTGACCGACAGGTTGAATAAACAGCTCCGGTTCATGCAAACTGCTGCTGACGAGGTAACTGATGCTAAGACAGGACCAAACCATTTCATGCAGTTTCAAGCTCCAACAACAACAAAATGATTTTTTGTGACACCATTTACCTCACGCAGTGCAACACATCTCCTTCACACAGAGCTGATCAGATTGTTGATTCTGTGGTATGTTGGTCCACTCCTCCTCAGTGGCTGTTTGAAGCTGCTGGATATTGGCAGCAACAGAAACATGCTGTCATAAACGCCAATCCAGGGCACCCCAAACATGCTCAGTGGATATGTCTGGTGAGTATGCTGTCCATACCACAACTGGGATGTTTTCAGCTTCCAGGAATTTAGGACTGATCTTTGCAACATGGGGGCCATGCATTAACATGCTAAACATGAGGTGATCGTCCATAACATGCTGCCTGCCCATACCATAACTCCACCACCACCATGGGCCACTCGATTCACAACGCTGACATCATCAAACTGCTCACCCACACAACGCTGCCTTGAGCACCATCTGACCTGTACAATGAAAAAACCAGGATTCATCCAGGAAGAGATCACCTCTACAAAGTGCCAGTGAGCATTTGTCCACTCAAGTTGGTTACTACTATTCTATTCTATTCTATTCTATTCTATTCTATTCTATTCTATTCTACATTCATTTAGCAGACGTTTTTATCCAAAGCAACTTACATTTGAGAGTAAGAACAACACAAGCATGAATTCAAACAAAATGGGACGTCATAATTAAGTGATAGTTGACTGCTTTGAGTCCAGTTGGACCCAGGTGCTGTCATGTAGTGCTAGAGGCAGTGCATATAATATATATATATATATATATATATATATTTTTTTTTTTTTTTTTAAAGCTTTTTTTAAAGTTTTTTGTAGTTTTTTTTTAAGTCATTTTGTTTAAATACAAGATCACGATTTCATCACACAATATCAACTTGGGCTTAAGTGCACACAGTTGAGTTGAGCCAAAGAGCTGGACAAATCTTTCTAACTCATTCTGTTGAGTAGAAGAGTTAAGCTAAGTGTGGAAATGCTCCTTGAACAACTGAGTCTTTACTACAACGAACTGCAGTCAGGTCGAGTCCCAAATGAAGATGACGAGCATACAGATGAGCTTCACTGAGACAGTTTCTGACACTTTGTGCAGAAATTCTTTGGTTTATTTATTATTTATTAACGGACAGCTGTACCGCAAACCGAACATCAATCCATGGCTCTACTGACCTCAGTTATGTGCTGGTAGGTGCTGTATGTGATGTCATCTTCCTGTAATCGCGCTATATCATGTCAGTGCATAAAAGTACCATAAAAGATTGTTTAGATTGGTGAAAAGGCGAAAGCAAACACTCAAACATCAGGCCCGGCTTGCTGTCAGACACCACATGCATGTGATTCATAGACCATCAAAAATTAAATATTGTCAGAGTATTGATGAACAACACTCAATAAAAACAAGGGTGTTAACTCAGTTTAAACTGTAACCAAAGTGTTCATAAGTTATGTACATATATAAGAACATACAGTATATAAGACAGCTTAGCTCTATCTTTTTAAAAAATAACTACGATGCAAAGTTTAAAGACAAAAACATGTATTAATTAAAATAATTATATCTAAGGCTCAGATTTTTTATACCACTCTAATCTTTTACAAATGTGTAGCTGTTTGTGTACCTGTTTTAAATTGGCATGATAATGTTTTGTGTATGTGGTGTGTATTTATGTCTTTCATTGTTTTCTTTTGGTGTGTTGTCTCTTGCCATGTTGTCGTTGTAGATGAGAATTTCTCACCTGATTTATCAGGTTAAATAAAGATTTCTAAATAAGAACATTTGCATTTACTCAAGTGACTGCTTGTACTACAGTACACGTATACAAGTACTGGATCTATCTATCATCACTAGTTAGTTTATTTAGTGTATTTTATTGGTGCGACCGTAATGCTTCACAAGCTACAGAGAGAGAGAATAGAAGGAAATTAGGTGATCTAAAAACATGCTCCTCAGTGGCATAACTCAGTCAGCAAATTTAAATTTTGTTAAGCATAATTAAAACACTAAATTTATTACATACTTCTCTGTATTAATAATAATAATAATAATAATAATAATAATAATAATAATAAGCATCATCTTGTTTTCTTCATCATGTGTTCTTGGACACACTAGTTGATGAGAAGGATGAACATCTCATGCTGGCCCTGAAAACCCCTGTTCATCTATAAATGATCTATTGCTACAGTTTGTGCATGGCAGCTCATGCAGTTTGCAGATGCATCTCCCCTTATGTTTTTTTACAGCAGCAGTGCACCAGTTCCAGTTTTGCCTCTGGAGCTCAGGGAGCATTCCACTTTTAAGAAATCTCCTGCCATCTTCCAGCCATGATTTTCAGGGGCAGGAATGTGAGGCTTACACTCCAGGCTCCTGCTGTGGAATGCAGCCTGATAACACGCTGGATGTGCTTGTTCAAGGAGTCTATGGAGGTAGGTGTCGCTTTCCTGAGTGGAACAGTTTATTTCTTGCCTTGTTAGCATCCATACAGTCCTGATCATACAGATCACTGTGAAAGCTTCCACTGCCTTGCAGAACTCTGGTGATGGAGATAAATTTGTCCCTAGCGCTCTAAACAGAGTGATGTATTGTTCCTGGGAAATGAGTTTTTTATAAGCTTTGGTTTTCTCCACCTCATGCATAGCACTCAGTGTTGCATCCAGAGACTGTATGCTGACCAACAAGGGCATCACATTTGTCTTCTCCAAGATGAACATAAAGCCTGTAAATGTCAGTTATATGTGGATTTCTGCCCTTGACAGTGTGAAAGTACAGGTGACCATCAATTTTGCTGCAGAACCCAAGAGCCAGCACAAAGACACTGGTGTCTGGGCTCTTTATTAGCAGGTCACAGCTGCATTTTGCTACATAAGCTGCATGGAACAGACTGTAAGTCTGGTTGTTTCTTCCTCCTGGGTTGTCTCCAAGTCCTGAACCTGCAGTATTTAAAGGTCTGTGTTGCTCCCATTCATGCTTATAGCACAAAATTTGTCCCCATGCCCAACAAGGGCTGCTGTGTTTCCAGTTATGCTCTTTGCAGATGTGTTACAGTGATGGACGATATAATCCAACAACTTTTCTTTATTTTGCCCACATACCAGAAATTTTCTCTTCTGTTTTGGTGTTTTTTGATTATTAACATTTATTTAATTTTTTGATAGCCTTGTTATGCCTGTTTTGCTCAGCCTGTTTGATGCTATGGTGTTTGTATGTGTCACATAAAACAATGGAGCTCTGTTGACTTGGTTGCCTTCTCTGAGTTGACCGGAGTCCTCAGGACATTGTCAGCATAAAGGCCAAATGTTGGCAGTGGTTTCAGCTGCTGCACCAGAGCCATAGTCTCCCATATCCATACAGAGCCATCTGGAATGTCCCTCACTGTGGGTGGTGGGCTGATGTCCTCCTCCAGTGTGTGCATCAGTCTTGGTTTGTCAGTTTGTCTCTACATTGACATAGACATCCCCTGCTGCTCTCACTATTTACATGTAACTTATTTAAACAGCTGTAAGACCACTTTATCTTCACCAGACTGAATCAGAGGCTATTTTAAAGCAGCATTTAAATAATTCATTCTGCTACAGTAGCAGCCATCGTTTCTCAGCAGCACCCACAGGCTGAGAAACCCACCCGAACATCAGACGTTGTGTCACTTTACAGCAGCATTTAACTTTATCGCACCGTGTCACACGCCAGCAACTGGATATCAACACACTGGCTATTTAAAATGTGCGCCCGGCTGATTCATCAAAGAAACTCAAGAGTAGATTATTGGAGGAAGAGAGAAAAGAAAAAGAGTGGAGTGAAGGAGCAAGAGATCAGTCAAGAGTCAACATTGAACTGATTTTACTGGCTGGAGAGATCTCAGAGAACAGACAGGATACAAGCGTACACAGAATTATCCATCGTTAGTGGTGAGAGAGAAAATCTACCAAAGTTCAGCAGTGCAGCTTTAACAACTTTTATCACGTTTTGCTTTTACAATGAGACAGAAAAAGCTGTAAATGCAAAAAAAGGTTTATTTGTGTTGGTCAAAGAAATAAAACAAAGATGAACAAAGATGTTGACGTTGCAGTCCACGTGTAACTGGAGACTTCCAGGTGTCCACATAGTTTCAACAACAGGGTTTGTCAAGTTTTTACTGGCTTTGCTTTTTTTATCTGATCTTTAATACTGATTAAAATTGATCATGATTAAACTTGCATTCCATTTCTATAATATTTATAATGATATAATCTTGATTTCAGTCTTGACTTCCATTCTCAGGATCTGCAAAAGAACAGATATAAAAGTTCAGACAGACTCAAACTGTGTAACAGAAATAATCTGAGCAGTAACTTGTTCATCATCATCATCATCAGTCATTGATCTATGACGGCTACGTCCCTTCTAACTAAACAAACTTCCACACCGTTAATGAGCTTCTTGAAAATCAACACTCTTACACTGTTAAATCAAACCAGAACTGGTGTGTTGAAACTGGTTTCCAAGTAGTCACCTGCTAACAAGTCAATAAAATTCAGCACTCTGAGGATCAGTTCAGAGCTCCAGAAATGATTCTCCTTGTTTTCATTCACACACTGCTGCTGTAGAACGTGAGACATGTGAATGTGAGACACTCCAGTCAGTAAATGTGTGTTTCTGTAAAGAAAATGTAAGCTGGGATCCCTCCTGTTGCTCCAAGCACTTTAAGCAAACGTTAGCATGTCCACACGTGTTGTGATGTCATGGATGCTGATCAGAGCCGAGCAAATGTCAGTTACACGTTAAACTGCACCTCATATCCAGATGTTAGTGGGTGTTCATGCTTCAGATGTATCCCTCAGACAACTAACAATGAACATATTATGTCTGGTACCGAGGTCGATATAATTAACTTGTTTAGCAGGTATGCCCACACACATGTTTTTATTCTGCGTTCTACTTAACTTTACAACTTTAGTTTCTAAGTGAGAGACAAACACAGCAGGATTCATATTAAAGCTTCTTTCATTTTCACATTTTTCTGCTTCTTTTGTGGGATGGCAAACCTGTAACCTGAAAGCAGCCAATTAAGACTTCATGTCAAACTTCAGTCAGTACTAAAGCATTCTGATTGTAATACAGCAACCATGTAACCTAAATTTACATTTACATGAAGGTTAAAAGTGACTAAATACCTTCTCCCAATCTGCATCCCCCTGCAATGCACCACAAGGAGCACTGAGCATGTACAAGTAGGCTCTGGGGCGCCGAAAGGGGAAAAATTCTTGGGGCCCATGACTGACAGGAGCCCAGAAGGGCCCTCAATGCAATTTAGTATCATTAAGTTTCTTTGTTTTAGAAATATTTCTGAAAACCCCCTCTATATTTCCCTTAAATGGTTCAGTCCACCTGCTCCATCAGCTGCTCCATCAGCTGCTCCATCAGTGTGAGTGGATGGTAAGACAGCAGGATGTCTCAAAAATAGGAAGTTTAAAAAGAAAAAAAAAAAAAGCTGAGACTGGAGAGAGAACAGAGGGGTGGACAGTACGTCACCCAGATCTTTCAGAGGCGAGGTGGTCAGTTAGTTCGTCTGATGGAAAGTTGTGGAACATCAGCTTGTTGTCTCTTCTAAACTTTCTTTACATAAGCTAGCTCACTTTGCTCCCATATTAGCTCATATTTCTGAAGAAAACTCTGGATTTTATTCATTTCACTGTTGTTTTAGTCAAATAATCAAGTCAGGCAAACAATCAGCAAGCTGCTCTGCTAAAAACAAATCACGCATGTTCCGAACAGACACGAGAACAGCCGAAGCAGATGCTGCCAGACCCCCCCTCCCCACCCCACCCTACCTGAACATGTCCAGGTGGGCCCTGAGGAAGGAGGTGAGCAGCTGGGTGTTGAATTAATTAATTATTGGGGAGAAAAAACATATAATAGAAACAAATCGTTCTGAATTATTAATAGTAAATAAAAAATAGTTTGTACTTATTTTAGAAGGAATTGAATGGTTCTCAGCTATCACTGTAACGTAGGTCAGGTCAGTAGTTCGGACTCATCCTCCTGCTTTCCAGTAGGAACAGAGACATTTGTAGTGCAGCAGACTGGGTGACTGCTTTCAATCCAACCAGAGAAATATTTACAATTTCAGAAGATTAACTAGCAACAACCATATGAAATCATATATGTTTCCCACACTAATCTAAAGCTTCACCTGTGAGTCTACAGATCTGGAGATTAATTAGACTTCATGTGTTGCTACATGAGGGAGACGATGACGTGGAGGATTGGTAGTCAAACCAATTTCCCTTCACATTGTTGGTGAAATCACTGAAAGCACCTTTAAGTAAAACAAAATAGTGTGAGACCACTAGAAATAATGATTGTGATGCTGTTACACATGACATTACACGATTGGAGATATTATATAATAGAACAGCTGATAGAATAGAAAGCTGGACTTCAGGACTTGATAAGTGGTTTTCCAGGGAGAAAGCTCCACGTTGGGTTCTTGTTGAAAAAGGCTGAGCAAGGACAGTGATGGTGAATGAGATTGCAAAAGCTTGACTCAGCAATAGTGCACCTTTACCTCTGCTTGATATCTTATTACACAAAGTTCTACCTTTTAAAATGTGATTATTTAATTTTAAAGACGTTGTTTGGTTGTAAATCTCCACAGTGGTTTGCTTGTGACCGTATTACATTTAGTTCATATAAAACAATAAACCATGTGAGGTCCTGCTATGTTTTGTTTCTGAGTCTACCTAATTTATTTTACCATTGGCTTCTGATTTAATGATGATAATGCTCGCAATACAATAAGTCATAAAAATTGAGTGGTCATTTTGTTTTTGATGGTGTTTTAGCTGAGATTTGATTTGTTTCTCCACAGATTATAAATGCATTTCATTTTCATGAACGAGGTTATTTTGTATTAAAGTTTTGTATTTGTAATTTGTTTTGTAATTATCATCAGATAATTAAGTATTTAAAAAGTATTTATTTAAATATAAAGCATCCGTCTTGCAGCAAATAACTGAATCTAAATGAGCTTCATTGTATTTTTAGTGCTTCCTCTACCAAGTAGCCTGTCATGTTTTTCTTTTCATGTCTTTTAATTTAATTTCTTTTAATACTATTTTGATGAAAATAGCATTAAAATTGCTAATTGGATGTATTACACTGTCAAAATTTTCAGGGGGGGGGGGGGGGGGGGGGGGGGGCACTTCAGTTTCTTTCCATGGGGTGAATCCAGTGTGATTTTTCATTATATCTTCATGTAATCTTTAAAGCTGCAAAAGGTTCCCAAGATCTGGAAACATTCTGTAATAGTTCCTGTGCCTATAAGTGCAGCTCCCCTGTTGTTTTAAATGATTTTAGACCTGTAGCATTGACCTCTCTTGTTATGAAGTCTTTTGAAAAAATTATTAAGAAAGAAGTTTTATCCCAGGTAGAAAAGTACCTTGATCCATTCCAGTTTGCGTACAGGGCGGGTAGAGGTGTGGAGGATGCTGTGGTTACCCTTTTACATTTGTTGTTAAAACACCTGGAAGGCACCAAAACTCACACCAGAGTTTTGTTTGTGGATTTTTCATCCGCATTTAACACTTTGCAACCCTGTTTATTGGTTGAAAGGCTTACTGATATTAAGATTCATCCTAATTTGACTGGCTGGATTTTAGATTTTCTTACTAATAGGTCCCAATGTGTGAAGGTGAATGGCACGTTTTCTAATGTGCTCCCATCTTCCACAGGTTCTCCACAGGGTTGTTGTCTTTCTCCTCTTCTATACATTCTGTACACTGACGAGTGTCGCAGTAATGTTAATAACAGATATATTTTAAAGTTTGCTGACGACTCGGCCATCGTTAGCCTTCTTGAGGAAGGTGAGACAGCACATGGGCAGATCGTGGATGATTTTGTGAGCTGGTGTGAAAACTCCTCCCTCCATATAAATGTGTCCAAAACCAAAGATATGGTTATTGATTTTAGGAAGTCTCCGTCAAACCCCCCGTCTACTTTTATTAAAGCAGCTGCCATTGAAGAGGTAGACAGTTATAAATACTTGGGTGTGGTCTTCGACAACAAATTATGTTTTAAGTCTCACATTGACTTAACCTCAAAAAAGGCTCATAAGAGGTTATTCTTTTTAAGAAAGATGAGGTCTTTTAACGTTTGCACTAAAATGTTGTCTCTTTTTTACAAAAGTGTAATTGAATCGGTTTCATCCTTTTGTATTATTGCTTGGTTCGGGAGCCTAAGTTTGGCAGATAAAAACCGCTTAGGTCGCTTAGTCAAAGCTGCTGGCAAAGTTTCTGGATCCCAGCAGGAGGGTCTTTTGGCCATTTTTAATAAAAATGTGTTGAGGAAAGCTCGTTCTATATTAGACTGCCTGAGTCACCCTCTCCAGAATGAGTTCATTTTATTACCTTCTGGTCGTCGCTTCAAGGCCACTTTAGGGAGGACAAAGAGACTTAAAGTGTCATTTGTCCCTACTGCTGTTCAATTACTTAACAGTAATGGCCTAAGGTGACAGAGTTGTTCTATTTTGTTTTTAGCTGTGACTCTATTTAACTTATTTTAAGCTCATTTAATGTTTTGAATTGTGAGAATCTCTCTATTTGACATATGCCTTCGGTTCTGATTTTGTTTGCTGATGTTTTGATGTGATGTCTGTCCTATGTGTGTGTTTTGGCTGCGAAATCAATTTCCCTTTGGGGGCAATAAAGAAACTGAATTGAATTGAATTGAATTGAATTGAAATCTGCAACATCTACAGGTTGCTGTTGCTAGCGCTATCTGTGAGCATGATTACAACGGTTCCTTCATCGAGGACACCCAGAGCTCAGATCTATGTCCACTGTCAGATTCCGACCCGAGCACCCCTTCCAAACCTGATGGGAAAAAACTGAAAGGTGACCTAAAGCTTACCCAACTTCAAAATAACATAGCCAGCTTAACCAACGGCCACGCTGATAACCTGGAAAGTATGATAAACCTTAATACAGTAAGCACTGATGCTTTGAAAGTTATTGATTTTGTATTTGCAGAGGTGGAAACTTTGAAAGCAGAAGTTAAAGCGGGAAATCTCACTTGTGAAAATAATTACCAGAAACTATCCGATTTGGAAGTGAGGCTCAATGAGATGGAGCGTTATCAGCGTAGATGGAATCTGAGGCTTCACACGATCCCGGAAAAAAGACAGGAAAGCATCTAAATTAAGGTTGCTGATCTACGCTTTGCTGTAGTTGGGGCTAATCACGCCAAGATCAAGGAAGACATTGATATTGTTCATTTCCTGGGCCAGTTCAATGACACACAGAAAAAACCAAGGTGTTACAACCCCTTTTAAACCAGGGGTGATAGGATCGTCAACAAAACAAATAGGACAAAATATAAGATATTAACAATTATTTATTTACAAAACAAAAACGGGTTCAACATAAATCAGGGCACTTAAGGCCATCAATTACAACAAACGAAACTTAATTAACTCAGCGTGTCCTCAATCGAGGTAAACAATAAGCCAAACAACAAACACTAACTCAAGAAGTTCCCTATAAACCAAAATATCGCTCTTACAACTATTCAAAATGGAGCTATGTACTTAAACCAAATCTAACATACAGTTAACTCAACAAAAGATGTCTGCTAAACCAAAATACACAAACTAAAGAGAGAACGAGCACAGAATCACAATTAAACCAACCACTCAGGTGTCTTAACTAAAGGGAAGAAAAATGCTCTTATAAACCGCTATGGGTAAATCAACCAGCCACTTCAAATGCAAATCCCAAACTGGCGAGCTGTGGGCCTGAGGAACACAGCTGCCCTGATCACCGTTGCCGCCTCCCTTTTAAGGACCGGTACTCCCGTTGGTTGGTCGCCGAGGAGGAAGCAGTGTGGCGGAGGTGTCCTGTAAGGAGGATGGGGTGGGTCTCCGCTGAGCAGGTGGAACCGAAGGCAGCCAATCACCGTACAGGAGGGAAAGAAGGCGGTCTCGCCGGCCGGGAGCAGGGTTGCAGGATATGCAGCAGTTATTCTCATACACGTCCAGGCCAGAGGCCAGAGGCCAGAGGTGAGATGGAGAGTTATCAGCGTAGATGGAATCTGAGGCTTCACACAATCCCGGAAAAAAGACAGGAAAGCATCTAAATTAAGGTTGCTGATCTACGCTTTGCTGTAGTTGGGGCTAATCACGCCAAGATCAAGGAAGACATTGATATCGTTCATTGCCTGGGCCAGTTCAATGACACACAGAAAAAACCAAGGACAACACTTATCCTCTTCACCAACAGATCGTCATGTGACCTGGTGTGGAAAATGGTGAAAGAAAGCAGCTTCCTCAAAGAAAACAAGCTGAGATTCACTGAGGATCTCACAAGTGTTGACAAAGACCTATGTCAAACACTTTGGTCACTTATTGATGAACGCCAGCAAAATGGGAAAAAAGCCCATTTCGCTGGTGTTCGTGCGTTCATAGAAGGAAGAGAGATCTGGTTGTCCCCCCCCCTCAACACGCTGCAACATCTGAACCTGAACGGATAGACATCATAGCGCCTCCATTGCTCCACTGATAACAAAATTCATCAGAGCCTGCACAATGATTATCCGGTCTCTTCTGAGAGTACCACATTGTTTCCTCAGGTACAGTTATGTTTACAGAAGTTATACCTGATAGTTAAAATACCAAACACTGATATTTGTTCGCCTTTAACTCTTATTTGTCCCTAGTTATAGTTAAAACTTGAAATTCAAATTGAGATGTGAAACTTGCTTACTGGATTCTTAGTTCTTCTACAACATGTTTTTCTGTTTTTTCTTTAAATGCTTGGGGGTTAAGAGAAAATGTTAAACACAAAGCTTTGTTCTTGTTTGCAAAACAGCAGAAATCCAGCTTCTGTTTTTTTCAGGAGTCACACTCAGTGGATAAAGACACCTCCCTCTGGAAAACTCAATGGGGAAAGAGCCTATGGTTCTCTCACGGTTCAGAAAGATCAGCAGAGGTCACGATTTAAAAAAACAACTTTGATAATAAAGTTCTACACTCAGAAAGTAACCCTAATGGCCATTACTTAATTTTGATCCTTATTTTAAAAACAATATTATCCTTCTTACCAACTTTTATGGGTAAAACACAGAACCAGAAAATGATCTTTTACTCGATGCTTTAAAGTCTAGTTTTATACATTGGCCTTCCAAATACCCTAATGCGATAATCTTGGTGGGTGGGGATTTTAACATTGCTTTAAATGGTTCTGTTGACAGGTGGCCTCCAAAGACCAATAATGTTTTTGCTTCTAATCTTTCTACATTTATGCAGAAATTTAATTTAGTAGATATCTGGAGTAAAAAAAATCCTTCTAAAATGTATACATGGAGCAATAAAACATACACGCTGAAATCTCGTAAAGACTACTGGTTGGTCTCTGAATCCATTGATGAGATCAGTGTTAACACAACTATCATAACGACTCCTTTAACTGATCACAAAGCTGCATCACTAAGCGTCTCTTTCAAGGCAAACACTACCGGAGACGTCAGAAATTCATTCTGGAAACTTAATAACGCTGTATTAAAAAATGAATCTGTGATCCAAAAAGTCAAAATGTTAATTAATCATTATTGGAAGAAGGCATTAGTCGATAACTGTTTTTCTAGGAACTGGGAACTCTTAAAATATGAAGTTACAAAATATCAAAGGGAATTTTGGGCTTCTTTATTTAAAGCTAGAAAATTTGAGGAAACAAATATAATTTCTACAATCACAACTCTTACTCATAATCAACCTGAAAACCTATCCGAAGATGACATACAAGTTTTAGTATCACTTCAAAATAAATTAGATGACATTTATAAAATGAAAGCAGAAGGAGCGTTTGTTAGGAAGGACAAAATTGTTGGAGGAAGGGAAACAAAACTCTGCATAGTTTTTTCAATTAGAAAAGACTTCCAGTAAATAAAACTATTTCTAAACTTTGTATCAACAACATTACTACTGATGATCCCAAAGAAATAGCCAACTATTGTGCCCATTTTTATAAAAATCTAAATGAATCCCAATATAACAGAGAAGATTCTGTCCTTTTTTTACACACTTAACTAATAACCCAAACTCTCAGTCAGGACCAAAAGACTTCATGTGATAATCCTTTAATTCCCTCTGAAGTCCTCTCTCCCATTAAAGATTTAAAACTTAATAAATCTGCAGGAGTCGACGGATTAACCTCTGAATTCTACATTTACTTTGCAGAACGACCTTCCTTCATTGTATGTTTAGGGAAAGCATGGATAAACATGCTCTTCCTCCCACTCTCTGTCAAGGCCTTAATACCAAAGCCCAAAAACCCTCTTCTGCGTGATAACTGACAACCTGTTTGCCTTCTAAACAATGACTACAAGATTTTAGCTGAAAGGATGAAAACAGTCTTAGATCACATTATTGTTGAATCCCAAAATGGTTTTATGACTAACAGATATATCTAATAATGTTAAGCTTGTTCTTGACCTTATTGATTATGTTGATCTCTGTGTTGATAGAAGTCTTATTTTGTTCTTGGATCTTTGTAAAGCTTTTGATACCATCGAACACAATTTCATGTTTTAAGTTGTTTCAAGAAAAAAATTGGTTTCTTATTTCTGTGAAGCAGTTAAAACTATGTATAAAAATGCTAATTGTTCAATTAAACTCTCCTCAGGCACCTCCCCTAGATTTGATATAAAACGTGGCGTCAGACAGGGCTGCCCAGTCTCTACATACTTGTTTCTACCATGCACTCAGTTACTCTCAGATTTTATTAAAATAAACCACCTGAAAGGCATCACTATAGCTGAAAAAGAAATAATCATTAGTCAGCTAGCTGGCGATACAACTCCATTTTTACAGGATGCCTCACAAGTCCCTGCAGCCATTTCTGTTATTAAGTCATTTTCCAATGCCTCCGGTCTCCACTTAAATGTTAACAAATGTGAGCTATTAGCTTTTAAAAACTGTAGTGCTCCTTCCATCTGTAGCACCCCGGTGAAGGAATCTCAGCATAAATATGAACAAAAATGAAGACACAAGATGCTCCTTGAACTTTGACCCAATCACTGAAAAAGTACAGAAGAGGTTTAATTCATGGATTCAAAGGGATCTATCAGTCAGAGGTAGAGTATTATTAGATAAAGTAGAAGGCATTTCTTGCTTGACCTATGCAGCCTTGTCTCTCGAGGTAAACAAAAAAATAACAGTCTTAACTGATAAAATGCTTTATAAGTTTGTATGGAAGAATAAGATACACTACATTATTTTTACAACAGGCAGACTTGGCGAAACTGCTGCCTTTCTCTGGCACAGTCGTCTGTATCGTTCCCTCTGTTTGATCTAGCTGTGTCATGGTTCAGGTTTCTTCCAGGCCTCTAGTGACTGCCTTCCTAATCAGGTTTAGTCGTTCCACCTCGGCTTCCCTGATTGCTCCCTATCCTCACCTGTGCTTAGCCCTACTTAAACAATCTCCAGTCTTTCCTACCCTGGTCATTTCTCTGGTCATTTCACGCATTGACTACTGCAACTCCTTACTGGCTGGTCTGCCTGCATGCTCACTTAAACCTCTGCAGATGATCCAGAACGCAGCAGCACGTCTGGTCTTCAACCAGCCCAAAAGAGCTCATGTCACTCTGCTGCTAATCGCTCTTCACTGGCTTCCAGTTGCAGCACGCATCAGATTCAAAGCTCTGCTTCTGGCTTACAAAACAATAACCCAAACGGCTCCGGTCTACCTCCACTCCTTAATTCAGAGCTACACTCCCTCTCGACAGTTACGCTCTACCAGTGAAAGACGCCTAGTGCTCCCACCACAACGTGGCGCAAAATCAGTAGCTAGACTCTTCTCCTCTGTTGTTCCCCGGTGGTGGAATGATCTACCAAACTTCGTCCGATCCGCAGAGTCCTTATCCACTTTTAAACGCAAGCTAAAGACTCAGTTGTTTAAGGAGCATTTCCACACTTAGCTTAACTCCTCTACTCAGAATGAGGTAGAAAGATTTGTCCAGCTCTTTGGCTCAACTCAGTACTGAATAAGCTGCGTGCACTTACGCCCAAGATGATATTGTTTGATGAAATCGTGTATTTAAACAAAATGACTCACAAAAAACAATTTAAAACTAAAAAAAAAAAAAAAAAAGTTATGCACTGCCTCTAGCACTACATGACAGCACCTGGTCCAACTGGACTCACAGCTGTCTGATGACCACTTAATGATGACGTCCCATCTTGTTTGAATTCATGCTTGTGTTGTTCTTACTCTCAAATGTAAGTCGCTTTGGATAAAACATCTGCTAAGTGACTGTAGAATAGAATAGAATAGAATAGAATAGAATAGAATAGAATACCCTGCCAGATTATCGACAGCCTTGTGCCAGGTTGAGTTCAGAGTTTGTTTTCTCTGTTTCAGTTTCCTTGTAACCGACCAAGCCAAGTCCCAGAATTACCCTTGCCTTGTCCTCAACAGATCTTTCCTCTCTTTGTGATTATCTGGACACCGACCTCTGCTCTGATCTATGACCACAGATTCTCGCCTACCCCCTTGGATAAGTGTCCAGACTTTTGCCTATTTGTGTATTATCTTTGCCTGTTCTCTTGACCACACATCTGGATATTGGACTTATGCTCAAACTATCAGAGTGTTCTCAGATCCCAGAACCGAGCTGTCCTGGAATGTGCTTCCGCTCCACGTGACCAGACTGCCTTCCCAGGATCTGATTACCAACCACCATCCTCTCTCAATCCTCACTTTGAACCAACCTCTGTTTAAACATTCTGGGTCCGTTTTGGGTCCGAATTTGGGCAGCGGGACGCTTATTAGTGACCTCTTGAATAAACAATTAAAAGCCTTTTGGAGAACTCACACAAACAAGTACGAAAAAGTTATTTTTTGTTATTTATAAGACCAAATGCAAATGTGGGAAAAAAGGGAGGAAATAGTTTAAGAAGACCCTATGTGTACTTCCATGTCTCTCATTTCATGAGCAAGGACCATGCAACAACAACGTCAGCTTTAAATGATTTATTGAAATGAGGGAATGAGGATGTGGAGTAGGCATCTGGGGTGGCATTGTGGTGAGCTGAGTGAGGGAGACTCACCCCACTCAGGTTTTATAGTGACCAGGCTTATGTAACGAGTTAATAAGAACATCTTCATTAAACATGTTTGTTTATTTTTAATTGTTTTCTTCAATGTATTTGAAAGAAAGAACTTGAACGTGAACTTGAACAGATTTTATGAGGTCCTACGTTACCCATGATGCATTGTGCACTCTAGCATAACAAACTGGTAATGCTCCTCGGCAACATCGGTGCAGAGAAGCTACAGACGCAATGTGATGAAAATGCCTTATATGTGCCCCTTTAAGACCTGTAACAGCCTGAGTATTGGGCTATATGATTGGCCCATGCGTACGTTGGGCAGCCAATCCAGCTTCTAGCACGTGTATGAGCAGTATGGCAGAGGGCATGCTGAAGTGTTAACGTTTGTCCGTCCTCTGTCTGTTCCCTTTGTTCTCAGCGTGAGTAAATGAAACCAAAACCACACTCAGCTACAACTAAAGTTCAATAAAAAATATTGAAAGGGAAATGTAAAATTCTTTCATCCTTTATTGGATGTCCTGTAGACTGGAAAGTCACATGTTCATAAACAGAACAATTAATGATTCTTCAAGCCGGATCTAGTCAGTTGCCACGACAGGAAGATGTCTTGGTGTTTTTCTAGAAACATAATGGAGGGTGATTAACAAGAACAGATATGTCGGCCATTTTACTTGGAGGATTTTAGTGTGGAGTATGTATGCAAGTCAGCAAAGTGCACCAACTCATTGGAAATGCCAAGAAGCTGTCAGATATAGTGAGCTTAGTGGGATGACCCCTCTTAGCTCAGGGAAACATTACCCTTCTCTAAAGCTAGGTACACACATAAAGATTATTGGACTGTTTTTGTCCCAATTTTGCCCCTTCCCATCCAAGGACGGCAAACACCCGATTATCTTAAGTTTTATAGGATTTTCTGTAAAATTATCATTTGGTCTGAGGTGTGTTAAGAGCGATTTCGTCCCGACAATCAGGTCCGAAATGGGTTGTGGCTGACAATCAGTTCAACTTTCAATGTTTACGACCAAAAATCTTCACGTTTGTGTGGAAAGGCGACAACTCCTGAGTTGTGACTCTGTGGGTTGTGACTTGGATGAAAGGCAGCCAATCAGAGAGCGAGCTGACTGGAGAGCAAGGAAGGATATTCCAGTGTTCACGCCATCTCCAGTCTGTTATCTTTTTCAGTTTGGGATTTTTCTGTTAGTCCCAGGACCACTATCATTCCCTCGTCTTGTAGATCCTCTTCCATGCTGGATGTTGTGTTTTTCGATTGTTGCCATGGTTGTTCTTCTTCGTTTTTCCTGTTGTTGCTATGTTTCTTCTTCGTTTTTGTTAGATCACGTTTGGTCACGCGAGATTTCTGGCTCAGAGGACTAGATTCTAGATTGGTTGCGTGACAGCATTGTTATGTGTCTGTTCTGTGCTGAGAATATCGGAGCCATCACACACAGTATTATCAAAACTATTAAAGAGGTAGTACCAAAATGTGTTTTTTGAGCTGTAAATAACAAAATTACTTAATTGTGATGAAAACCACATATACTGTTACTAATATTTGTATTTTTTTATTTATTTAAAAAATAATTGTGGGGGAAAATAGCTCATAACATCCTCTACAGGGTAAAACCAGGTTATATTTTCAAGACACAGAGAGGTTATCTACGTTGCGAGAAAATTTAAAAAACCCCACAGTCCTTCCATCTAGATGCACATAGGAGGGTCCTCATCTTGCAGGCATAGAAAACCAAGCCCATCAAGGCATATGAAGGGATGTGAACGTATCTGGTGTAGATTTGCTAGTTTCAGACTTCTTTCACAGAGTTCTGATGAAATATTCCTGCAATGGGACAGATTTGTGTTTTTGGGTGTAAAAGTAACACCAGCCTTTATTCTTTACCTGCTGATCCTCATCTGGCGACAGACAGCAACTCAATCGTAGCAGCAGCAACTTCCTGCAGCTGCCACAACCTGCCGCGAGTCTCCACAGCTTTCCAGAGCTGCTGGAGCTGCTGACAGGCAGCTAACAGTGCTAACGGCTCAGAGTGATACGCTTCAGGACCACCTGGTTCATGTGTAGCTGCATGTCTGCTGTCTGTCAATCATTTCTGCCTGTGTAACCTGACCGGCCCTTTCTCCGCCCCCTGATCACCCCAAACCTCCTACTTCAACCTTGCAGTTTCAGGCATTTTCAAATTCAGCAGTGGGTGGAGTTACGCAAAAAGTAGGCGGTGTAGTTACACTTTAAATCCTTGATTTTTATCTTCATGTGTGAGGTCTTGAACAGATAAAAAATTCTCTTCAGATTTAAAAAATCCTTATGTGTGCACCAGCCTTGAGTCAGTGTCTGCAACATTAGGAGGAACCTGCCTGGATGACACCCCCTTGTTGATGATGTTGTTGTTGCTGGATGTTTATAAGACTATATAAACTGATTTGCTGGATGCTTTTGACAGCTTTACTTAATTTATAAAAAAAAAAGACAGCATTGACATGCAATGTATACATTTCATCTAATATTTTTTCTTCTATACAGCTACATCTGTCAAGCACAGAATAAAAAATCAAAGATGGAATCAACGCTGGAAATCTTTGCTGAGAAGATTAGCAGTGCCGTAAAAAATGACGATGCTGACCTTCTGCTGAAAACGCAGGCAGCTCAGCAGGAGCACGATCGAAAGATGTTCACCATGTTAACACAGATCATGGAGAGATCAAACCACCCTCAACAGTCACCTTTTTGCCAGCCACCAATGCAGCCCTCTCAGCTTTACAACCCAATATGTCCTCCTACTCACCATTCCTCACTATTTCCTGTGGCTTGTGCTCCAACTCCCACCCAGCCGCAGTCCTTTCTTGAAGATTTAATCAACCACAGTCCTTCAGTAACGCTCATCGACATCATCTAAGACCTTTTTCCAGGCACCAGCAAATACACAAGATCAACATGTTGTCATTAGCCAGGATCATCCTCCACCCTTCCAGACTCAAGATGAAGAATAAACCAGCTCCAACAAGTTTCGAACAGTTAAAAAATGTTTATTGAATGATGCACTTTTGCACAGTGTTAAGGTTTAAATGTTAATGTTACTGTTATGCAAGGTTATTTGGTTTTGGGGGAAAAAAAACAATAGCAACAAAAATGACAATACAAGTCATGAAAAATATTATTAGACCACTTGACTCCTTTGTTTCTTGTTAATGCTTGGTAGCACTTAAGGATATATATAACCTGAAGAATACAATGAATGCCACAAAAATGCAGCTGATTCCACAATACGTAGTCCTATTTGACATGCTTACAGGGGTAAACAGTACCCATGGAATTCAATTAGGCTTAAGCGTGTCAAATTTTTTTGCATGACTGTATCCTGGTTTTGAAGTACAGTGTTACAAGCAATTTAGCATTTTCTACAAACACATTGTAAAACAATTTTTACATTGCATTAGTTGTCTTATTGTCTAGCAGTGCTAAAAATTTGTTTCAATATTACACTACCATAACCACACTATATTTTTTTTGTTGTTCAATGCTGGCTATTAACAAGTTCAGTCAATGCTTCTCTGACTCATGTTGGCTGCACATCTGCTAAGGCCCCAACTTCAGCACATCTCTCAACGTGAGCAATAGCGTCTCCAGATTCTTCTTAGTCCTCACCAGGCATTTCACATTGTGGAGTGTGCAGCATGCACTTATGGCAGTGGGGATGACGGAGATGTCCACATCCAGGCGTTTAGCTAGGCACCCCCACCGGCCCTTCAGCTGGCTGAATGTGCACTCAACAATCATCCTGGCTCTGCTGTGGTGCTCATTAAAGTACTTTTGCTCAGCTGTCAATGTTCTTGTGTCCGAGTAACCTTTTAACAGCCAGCTTCGGAGGGGATAAGCAGGGTCACCGAGCAACATTATTGACACGTGAACATCCATTACCTCTTCATTGTCCTTAAAATGTCAAAGTACACAAAAGCAAAGTATTTAAGATAGAATATGTAAATCATGTATAACTATTGTGTTATTATGTTAAACACTCACCAGTGGGAAAAGCTCTCTCCTCTCTGCCAATGAGTAGATGTTGGAATTCCAGAGAACCCGGGCATCATGGACGCTTCCGGCCATCCAGCATAAATGTTGGTGAAGCTGTTGGAAGACAAAAGTTTGATTGTTGAATTTATCATGATACATTTAATCTAATTTCAAGGGTTGTATTCGAGCATATATGTCTGGACTACAATAGAGAGAAAGTGTGGTAAATATAATTACTCACAGCTATTTTAAAATGGTCAAATCGGTGTTTATTAACAAAACCGATGATCCACGACACCCTGCAGGAGAACCAAGTGCCACCCTTTGCGGTTAAAGCTGTCTGTGTGGTTCTCCTCTGGAGAAATGATGGGGATATGTCTCCCGTCGACTGCTCCTCCACACTACAGGAAACCCCATCTCTTCAGCTCCCTGGGGTAGTTTTATGTCAGGGGTGTCCAGCTCTGGTCTTCAAGGGCTACAATCCTGCAGGTTTTTGATGTGTCCCTGCTCCAAAACAACCTGACTCAAATTGATGAGTCATTGTGCAAAACTTAATAGGCTGTTGGATCTATTTCATTTGATTCAGGTGTGTTGAAGCAGGAAGCATTGGAAAATCTGAAGGACAGCGGCCCTCGAGGACAGACTTTGGGCACCCCTGTTTTATGTAATCCGGCATGAGAACATGACAAACTGCTCTGCAAAACTCGTGGACTATGATGCAGACGGTGGATTTGGCTATGCCAAACAGGTTAGCGATCGTGCTGTAACAAGCACCTGTTGCCAGCCAATAAAGCCCAACATCAACGCGTTTGCTCACTGATATGGGCCACCAAACGTGACAGTGTTTCTGAGAGGCGCTCACAAATGTACTTAAAAGTTCTGCTCGTCATACGAAAATTCTTTAGAAACTCCTTATCTGTGAAGGCGGTCACGTCACTCCTGGCTGCAACTATGTACCCACACGTTATTGTGTACTGACGTTGCTGCCACTGCTCCAAAAAGTGCCATGGCCAAAAATCTGGCTCTCCTCTTTTGTAATCTCCTCCTTAAAATGACGCCATTGAAAATGTGCTGGCTATGGTTGGATAATAAATTTAAAATTGCAGCAACCAGTGGCAGTGAAGTCAGTGTAGCAGAACGACAAACAGGAGAGCTCATGAATGACACAGATCAGCCCCAGCCTTTTCCAGAAACATCCATTTCTTCTGGAATTATTACCTTTGGTCCGAATTACAGCATAGAAGAAGACACAGAGGACACACTTCTCTTTGAGGGTTTTATTATTCCTGCCAGTCCAGCTCACCCAGATGATGAGATAACAATAACTGTTCATCATGGGAACATTTTCCGAGACATGATAACGGCCTTCTCTGATGCAGAGATTTTGTACAAAACACTGAATGTGAAACGCATACTTCCAGACAACACAGCAGAGGCAGACACTGGATCTGGGGTATTAGGAGATGTTCTCAGCTGCTTCTGGCAGGAATTCTATGAGAGATGCACACTTGGTACAACAGGCTTCAGCTGTAGAAAGAAAACCACAGCTGAGAGTCTTACAACAATCCTGGATGAAATCGCACACAAAGAGCTTGTCCAAAAACCGATGTTTGTTATTAACTCCTGGAGGGAAATCACCATGCATCATCTCTGCATCACTCCAGATCAGCTGACAAAGTTGCTGTCTGACCGGCAACCAACCACAAAGAAGGTCTGCCAACTGCTCAAGTTTGGTGAGGATATAACTCCAAAACAAAAGGAAGTTGGGAATCACTTGAAAAGATTCATCAGAGAGCTGGATGAAATCAGACTTCAGAAGTTTTTGAGGTTCTGCACAGGATCTGATCTCATTGTGACAGACAGCATCTGTGTGGAGTTTAAACAAATGTCAGAGTTCACATGAAGACCAATAGGGCTCACATGTGGGAAGATTCTGCACATCGCTGAAAGTTACGAAAACTTCCCAGATTTCCGTTCAGAATTCAGTGCTGTTCTTGAAAGTAATGTCTGGGTAATGGACATTGTTTAGACAACCACAACCCATCCCACAACAGTCTTCCACAAAGAGTATGTTAAATCATATGAAGTCATTCAGCAGAATTGTAGAGGATGTTAAGGAACACGTTCAATAGATTCCACTTATCCAGCTGCACAAACTTAACCTTTGTGAATATTAATTTAATTAGCAAAACTGTGCAGCATCAGTACAAAAAGTTATTCAAAATGACTTCTGTTACCTAAAAGTGTAGCAAATCCTGCGTTCATGCAGCAACTTGAATCTGCTGGCAGATAAATTAGAGCCTTGAACAGCTGGCTTGCTTCTTTGTAAAGCAAAGCGTGTTGGTGTGACCCCCTCATGAAGGGAGCATGAAATTATTGTTTGTGTCCCCTCATGATTGAGTCACAATACCAAAAGATGTTAAAAGATGTGACACCTTTGGATCTACTATACTACTACCATATATTTCATAAAACGTAATGTCTAAAATCCCAAACTATCTCTTTAGATCCACATCTTGTGAAAGTTTTATGATGTTCAATGATTCTCTGTGAAACCTCTGGTATCTGGTAAACTGCACTAGAAGAGCCATGTTCATTTACCATTGTCTTGGCCAGTTTGATTTTGATTTCTTCCATTTTACTTTTTAAGGGCAGATTTATTTTTAGTCTACACCAAAGTATTTCATTGAGTTTTGCTTTAATGCCGTAATTTCGTTTCAAGCATTAAACTATTGTGAAATGTTTTAAAAAAAGTTTTAAATTTTCAATAAAATGTTGATTCTTCTACCAAATGTGTATTCTGTTCACATGTGAAAATGTTGATTCATCAGGCTCCTTCAAATTAATAAAAATGAGTATAGAAAAAAACATGAACTTCAGATACTTACTTCAAAAATAATTTTTTGGTCAGACAACATTAAATAATTTGAAGTATTTCCTCTCGTAATGTTACACTTGGACTCCAGGAAGACAGGAGGATGTTCAACAGATTTATTAACAGAACGGAATATGGCAGATACACATACAATTACCGAAAGTGGCGTGAGGAATCTGGAGACGGAACGGGAGTGAGTCCTTAAGGTGAGTGGATTATATAAAGGACTGGGGAACAAAGGAAGACAGGTGTGGCAGGTTGACTAGATTACTGATGAGAGGATGAGGAACAGGTGTGGAGTGCTGGAGTAGTGGCAGGACAGATTGTAACAAGTAACCTGATGTACAAATCTGCTGCAGCAAAAGGATCTGCTGGAGCCTCCGACCCTTTCTCCTCCATCAGTATACGGCTCAGTTCAAAAACAGATTGATCACATGGAAACTGTCCTTTGTGAGGACATTCTTCTGCACTAAGTGACTTCCTCCCTAGAAATGGGTTTCTATCCTCAGCATCATGAAGTTCTGGGAATAAATACATCACAACTGGCCGCCCTGACAGCACCACCACTTCTTGGTCTGATCCTGTGTGCATTCCATGTGTTGACAACTTCGTCAAGTTCTTCCTGCACAAGAAGAAGCATTGAAAATACTGATTACTAACAATGTTTCCCATAACGCTTTATGGTCAAGGCAGCCACCTTAATTAAAGTTGAAGACATGAAAGACCTGTAAGGTAATTAAAATCTTCCTACATCATGCACAACCAGCACTCCCTAATTGTAAAGTCAGAGTGATATAAAAAGGGGACAACATAGCCTTTAAAAAATCAGTACATTTAATCATTTTTATATCACACAACAGAAATTATAATAAGATTTGTTGAAGATGATTAACTGAGATGGCTAACTAAAAATATTGCATTGCTTTTTTATTTATTTATTCATGTTTTTGTTTTATAAAGCAAGCTGAATCTTTCTAAACATTTCAATGTATAAACATGGATCAGGGATAACTTGGGGCTTTTGGTTGCAGAACACCCAGCTCTCAGTGCTCAGCCACATGCTTGTGCTGTTTCTCTCTACCACTCTTTTGAATACTCCTCTGCAACATTTCATTCAGAAGAGTCAGCACAGAGTGATTCAGTGGGACAGTAAGTGCAATAAGGGGTCACATACAATGAAAATATAATTGTGATAAATAATTATCCTTTTGACTAAAATTGTGCAGCCCCAAGTGGACCTGTAACTCTTTTGTAGTACTAATGTCCAAGATCAGTTGAAATTGAAAGGAAAATTTTGTACAAATATGATGTACATTTGGAGTCTGTTTTAAACTGAAAAATGTAGGTCAGTACTAGTCACTATATCAAAGTAAAAGCAAATGTTAACAGTAACTACAAGTTGTAAAAATACCTTGTGGCTGTATAAGTAGCCTATTTTCAAAGATCAATAAATATATTTATAAAATTGTACAGAATCATATTTTCATAATCTTATTTTCAAAAAGAAAAAGAATCTAATGACGTGATGTGAAATTGAACTTCTATTAATTGCACATTTTAGAAAACGTATACTCAATGAAAAACTAGCAGTACTTTTAATACATTTGACTGATTTCAGAGTGATTTGAAAGATTTTTACCTGAACAAGATTTAGAAAACAGAACTGAACAAGACTCGAATCCTCTCAGGGCATCCACCTGTGTTAGATATTGTTCTGATGAAATACCCAGCAACAAGTTTGGGGTCACTGTTTGTGGTGAAAGCCTCCATCCATGACACATATCGGCTATAGCCATCTATACATCCATTAATGGCAATGCCATAAGGTTTTAACTTATCATAGCCATCCATGTGCCAGAGCGCATTTGGTCCTCTGCAGTTGAACTGACGTCTCCTCAAGCGTCTTGCTCTTCTTAATTCCACACCTTGCAGGTCAACAAGCTTAATGATGCGTCTTATGGTTTCTTATGATACAACAAATCCATGATGAACTGCACGAAGATGTAGCCAACGATAAGCTTGCATCTGTCCATTTGTCTCATCTCATTCTGGACAAAGGCCAGAACTTCATTCAAATCTTTTACAGATTCTCTTTAAGGTCCGGATGCTTATTACTATCTGATTGTTTTGAGCTAAAATGGCAACTAAAAGAAAGTCTAAAGTAAAGTTTGATTAAGTCATCCAACTCTGGCACAGAAGGCATTGTTGAAAGGCAAAACTAACGAAACCAATCAAATGAATTTAAAAGAAGAACTGTGCAGAAGTTGAAGAGGGCGATCCGGTCTCCGTAGGAGGGGATATAGTTTGCCAAAGTTGCTTCATCCATCAGCAGTAAACACTGCTGTCGATCTACACAGAGACAAAACAAAGACAATGATTTTCAGTAAAGCACATATTTGTTATAAAGACTCAAATTAAACTGTTCACTTAAAAGAAGATAAGCATTTACAAAAATAGATCAGTGTTACTCCCAGAAAATCCCCTCATTTCAGGAGGTGGTTGGCTTTTGGACTTTTTTTTTTTTTTTTCTTAGTTTTATTTATTTTTATTCTCTCTGTATTACTGTTATTTAGTGTTTTCTCTTATTGTTAAGCACTTTGTGATTTTATCTTGAAAGGTGCTATATAAATAAACATTTACTTACTTACTTGCTGGTGAATAAGAAAAATGTCCACATCTTTGTGACCTTAATATTAATAAGTTGGACATCTTTAAACAATAAATTTATCACAAAATTGGCTAATTATAAACTTATAAAGAGATTAATGAGCATAATTGACTTGGAGTTTTTTTACACACACTTTAGTTTTCTTTTGAAAGATTTCTCAAAGCGCATATGGTTGTATAACTTGATATATGAATTACTTAAAACTTAAAGTGACTTAATCTGTATCCTTATATTTCCACATACAAACTTGAATGCGGGAAAAAAAATTCTCTGGTGTGCCATAATGGTAATTATGATATAAAATTCCAGAAATATCATACAAAGAAAAGCACTAGGCTGATATTTTGTCTTGATAATACTTTCACCACAATAGGAACTATTCTAAAATTATTTCTTTATAATTTTCCTACTACGTGATGCACAAATCTAAAATGAATGAAGTCTAGAGCACCTTAATACATAATGACCTGTTCAGTGATGAAAATCTAAATAATCTAATTTAACATTACATTGAACTATGATTCGACTCATCAGAAAAAGACCACCAGCAGTTCTGCGCCACAGCAGTTATGTATGTAAACAATGAGTTGCAGCCATGTACATTCGGTGTAAGCAGAAATAAATGATTAACCAGTCACCAGCGGAGCTCGTGTTGTATGAAGATAAACAGTGAAGGCATAACAATGTAGTTGTAATATATTGCAATTAGCTGATAAACGGGTCTGACGTCCGCACATTTTTTCTCAGAATTCTATTTTTTTTTCTTCAGTGGCCCTAATACTCTTCCGTAAGTTATAATTAGTTTTTAGAGCAGATTTTCTAGTTTTTATTAGTTTTCTTTTTTTAATGCTTAGTTTTAGTTTAGTTTTTATTAGTTTTAGTGTTAGTTTTATTAGGGTCCGAGCCATACGAAGTATGGAAGGACCCTATTGTTCCTGAAATGTTTATTATACTCCTTCTAAGCATTTCGATGCCAAATTTGACCCCCTAAACACCCATGAAAAGTTGTGAATTTTGGCACACACGTCAAGTCCCGCGTAACTCGGATATTATAAGGTCCGCATACACTTCAATGCAAAATTGGCTCAACAGCGCCACCTAGACACCCCCAAAATCCCCAAATGAAAGGGGTCCCAAAAGTCTACTTCGACGTAGCAACACGAAACTCGGCACACACGTGTACCACCATGACTCGACCAAAAAACTCAATAGAACACCTGTTGCCATGGCAACGGCGTGCCCGCCATCTTGGCGTGTTCGGCCATTTTTTTGCCATTTTTTGCACTTTACACACATCGTATTTGAACGAACTAGTCTGAGGGGATTCGTGCGATTGACTCCAAACTTGGTGGGAAGCTTCCTGACAAGTTGGGGACCAAACGCTCCTCAAATCTTTCTATTAGCAGAAAGCGTGTTACCGTGGCAACCGACGCAAAATGACCTTCTCGCCATGAAACACGGTTGCTCATATCTCCATAGGAATACATTGGAACTGCACCAAACTTGACAGGATTCATACACGTTGGGTCCTTAACGCATTACACCACCTGTTGTCATGGCAACATCGGGTGGCGGGGTCCAGGACGCTCGGACCCGATGGATGCCGCTTGTTATTATTATTATTATTTTTCAAAATTATGGTATCTGTCAGGTGCAAAATTCAAAATCACAAGAATAAGCACCGTATAATAAAAACTCAACAAGATACAATTTTTAAAAACTGTATCAGGAGGACACATGAACAGCCATCTACAAATCAAATACAACAGCCCATAAGATAGCAGCCTTAAGTAAAAAAAAATCTAACTAATCACAAACAACCTCAAAAACCCAACAAACTCTAGACTAGAGGTTTAATTCATTCAGATGAACCAACTCATAGTTAACTACATAAAGAATTGCACTGGAGCTGCAGCAACTTTAGTGCAAATCACTGCAGCTGATTAACAGTACAGAACCTCACATGTTATATTGGACATGATAAAGTGAATGCAGTGAATATTTTAAACACTGAAAGTGCACGTGTCTGGTAGAACACAGAGCCAGAGAGCTGGTTAAGATACTGATATTTTTCTGCTGGATGCTGATGTGCTTTTCTACGTTAAACGTACATTAATACATATAAAATTGTAAAAAAAAAAATTAACTTTAGCCTCTCAAATTCAGCTTTTCAAGATTTTGTGTGTGACTGTGTGTGTGTGTGTGTGTGTGTGTGTAGCTGACAGCGTGACAGTGTGTCTTCCCCATGCTGCTGGCCCTGGCTGAAGCTTATCTTTCTGGGTAGGGGGCAGAGAGGCTACCTTGTCCGGCTACTCCTGGTTAGCCTTCTTGTGCGAGCTTTCTAATGGACTTTCAGATTCGTGTTTTTTTCCTTCCACATATTGTACCACCTGCTTCTTCTACAAGGCAGTTTTATCTTTCAGATGGTCATAATGAAAGAAATCCCAAATAGGACTCTGCCGCTTTCTCCTAACTTTCTCCGTAGCCATCGACCTTTAGGTGCCTTACGATGCAGACACCTGACGTAAATCTGGCAGAGCAAAGTCAACAGATTTCATATCAACCCCGAGGGCTTATGTATGAAATCAATTTACAAAAATGAAAACAAAGGACATTTTTGCTTTCATTTTAGTTTGCTTTAGTTTGTTTTGTAAACACACAATACTGTTTCAGTTAGTTTTATTTTATGCTTGTTTTTATTTTTATTTCAGTTAACGAGAATGTTTTTTTAAATCTAGTTTTTGTTTTTTCATTAGTTTGCATTAATTATAATAACATTGGCCCACACTTGCTCGGCACCTCTCACCGGAAGCAACTCGAGAATGGAAGAGAGTCCAGCCCCTCTCAAGGACAGTGGTTCCAGAGCCCAGCTAACACTGCACCTGACTCCTACGGCCCCTCCTGCAGGTGGTAAGTCCACAGGAGGGCGGGGCCCATGTCACCATTTTGAGCTGAGCCCAACCGGGCCCCATGGGCAAAGGTCCGGCCACCAAGTGCTCGCCTCTGTGTACCATCTCCAGGTCTGGCTCCAGAGGGGGGCCCAGGCGACCCACAGCCGGGCAAGGGAAACCTGGGTCCATAGTTTTTCGTCGTCATAGGGGTGCTTTGAGCTGCGCTTCGTCTGGACCCTCCCTTATTTGCCATGGGTGACCCTACCAGGGGCATAAATCCCCCAACAATATAGCCACGGTCATCAGGACACGCAAACTCCTCCACCGGAATGGAGGCTCAGAGAGGAGTTATTTTTACTTAATACTTCATATTCTATTACTTCTTCTTTTTTTTAAAGGTTTGAGTATCTGTGAACACTAATTCGAACAGAATATAGATTCTGATGTAGAATAATGTTGGAGATGAGTACTCATGTTGAAATAAATCTGCTTTGTGAAGCAACTCTTTCTTGCACTGAATTAGAAATATTTAAAAAAATATACTGAATTACTAGGTTTTACAGAACATTGTACTCTAACATGTAAGCTAATAATTACATGATTTTAATTATAATAGGTTGTGATCTAAAGTGGGCCGGTCTGAGGCATTAAACTCCAGGGCTGAAAACGAGTCCCACTCCGGCCCTGCTGTCGCCTGCAGGAAGGTTCCTACTTATACAGACAAAAGACTGTACAATGCTGCCACCTGGAGGCCAAACAAAACATTTACAGATTCCTACAGATGTCATCAATTAGGACGTCGAAACAAAACTGGATTTTTCAGATTAGTTGACTTTGGGACCCACTTTCAAAAAATGAGTGTTTGCAAAATGCTGCTTCTATGAGGACAAAATGTCCAAACACTGAAAATTTTTATAGTGAAACTAATGAAGTCGTCCTCATGCGGACATGGCCTAAGTTGTTTTTTCTTCTTCCCTTTCTCTTACTGCTGAAACTTTGTTTTCAGTTTCAGTTCTTGACATTGTAATTGAAGTTTCAACAATTAGAGAGCCAGTGTTTTAGCATTAGTTGAGGATAATTTTACAATTGTTGTAAATCTTCCTTCAATTGCTGGTTTGTGGTGAAGCGGAGCGAATACATCCAGCTTCGGGAAAGAAGTGACAAAGATATGACCGCGTCTGTATTATCTGAGAGTGCAATAATACCAACCACCCCAATGAGCCGCCACCAACCCCAGAAGCCAACCCCTAAATAACATCTTCCATGCCGTGTGTTGTGTTTTCCAGTTGTTGCTATGTTTCTTCTTCTACGTTTCAACGTTTGTCCGGCTCGGAGGATTAGATTGTAGATGAGTTGTGGGACAGCATTGTCATGTGTGTGTTGTTCTGTGATTAGATTATTGGAGCACACCACACACAGTACGATCTAAACAGATTTTTTTTATCTTTACGTGTGAGGTCTCGACCAGATAAAAAATCTCAAGATTAAAAAAATCGTGTGCACCAGGCTTAAGGCTGGCCCTCTGTCTGTGTTGGGGGGCAGGTTAATGTAGCAGGGCACATGGGAAATGAAGTTTGGTTTGTTAGATTTCAGTTATGTTAGTTGGTAAAAGTTAACCATGAAGTTACTTTTTGTTTCTTTGCATTTTCCCGTGTATATTTAGCTGAAACATGCACTGTGCACTGCCATCTTTTAGCCACTCTGCTCACACAACTTACACAGATGTTACTATGAAATTTATCAGTATTCTCATCTGTTGTGTTTTGTTGTGATTTATGTGTTTTATAGAAATCTCTAAAAGTGTTTTTTTTTTATTCTTTTGTTTGTTTTGTTTTTATTTAATTTGTTTTTAAAACAATGAAATAAATAAATTAAAGTGTTATTTGTCTTTTCAGGGTTGTGGCTGATCTTCTGGATCTTTGAGGAGATGGTTGTTTTCTCCTGGTTTGTTTTTAACTGATTAGCCAGGAATCTTCCAGATTTGTTGCCATGTTCAAAGTTCTCCAAGCGAAGTCTTTGCTCCAACAATTGTGTTGTTTATCTATTATTTTGTTAAGTTCAAGTTTAGCTTTAGCTTTAGTTTTCTTTGTATGGTTCAGTGTGTGTTCTTCTGGGGAGACATGGTAAGTTCCTCTAGGGTTTAATTATGAGTTCTAACTCTGAAAGTCTCTAAGCCTCCTTCTTTTTCTTATGGGAAGAGAAGGAAATTATTTCCCCTCTCATTACTGCTTGTCCTGCTTCCCAAAGAACACATGCAGTTTCGGGCACGTCGTTGTTTTCTAGATATAGGGACCTTTAGCTGATAAACTCAGGATCTTTAAGGATCCTATTTATTTATTTTTACAAATGGGCTTATAAATCTGAAACAGAAATCTTAAAATATTCTGTAAACAGTGAACAAGTTGGTGATACTTTCCACTGAAAACTGTGACTTTGATGGGCATGGTCGTGGCAGCGTGGCGAACTTGGTTAAGATGCCATGACCCCCTTCCTTACGGTCAGCTGACCAGATGTTGCTGCTGGTTCCTTAACCACAAAAGAAAATGAGAGGTGATGGAGCTTTTTCTGTCGGGGTCCCAAAGCTCTGCAGTGAGCTTCCTTTACACATAAGCTCCATCACTTGATGTCTTCAAATCTTCTTTAAAGCACATTTTTATGCTTTGGCTTTTAACCCAGTGTGAGTTTCCTGTCTTCAGATTGTTTTGTTTCCTCTCTGTTTTTAGTGTTTATATAAATTATTTCTGTCCTGTGTTTTACTTGTTGTCGACCATGTGTTGTATTTTAAAGTACTATGTAAAGTGGAAACTTTTAACTGAACATAACATGATGATCACCAGCTGTGATGACCCTTTTTATGTAGCAGTAATAAATTGTTGATGTGCTGTAAGTCCAGATCTGAATGTTTTTTTTAAGCTTGAATTTTGAAACTTGTTTGTGTTTTAATGCTGTTTTTATCAAATGTTCTTTCTTCGTCCTTTTCTTTTGCTTTTAATGTTAAATTATGCTTCTTGTATTCTGTAAAGCACCTTGACTCATCCTGTCTTTGCTGAACAAATAAACTTGCCTTGATGTTTCATCTCTTATCAGCCCAAAAATAAAAACAGTTTTTACTGTTGCAGCAAATATTGCTGTTAACAAATGATATTTATGGTAAACTGACATCTAGATTATTTGCTGACTCTTTTGATGAGAGTTGGAGAGAGAAATCCTGGTCTGGTAGCTTCTAGCTGTGTGTGGATATCTGTCTGTATTGAATATTAAGCTTTGCTGATTAATTAGGGATCGGGGATTCTGAGGGATCATTCTATATTTTATATATATATATATATATATATATTTATATATATTTTATATTCTATAATATAAAAATATTTGTTGTCTTTGCAACTGCAGAGTTGCCTGCAATGCCATGCAAAGTTTCAGTGGTGAGTCAGCTGTCTGCTGGGAGAAAGCGTCGTGTCTTTCATGTGTTTGCTCTACAACATGGGAAGCACTCCCATGCTGTAGATATAATGTTTGAAAAAAAATTGCCAATCGGCTTGAAAAACATTTCTTTGCAATTCAATTCAGCACAACACCATGGATCTATGTTCACAAAAGAGAAATTCTCTGAGTTCTGTGTAGGACTCGATTCCTGACAGAGAGCAGCAACTGAGTCATTTTGTCTGTTTGATTCTGTTTCTGTCTGGAAGCAAACAGCCTTTGGCTGAGATGAAATTACATCTGCTGATGGACTTACTGTTTCTCTCTGTTCAGTAATAACTTGGGAATTCCTTGTGTCTGATTGTGGTGGTGGGACACATGAGTCATTAGATTCAGGACGTAAGTGATCCCTTGTGATAAAACTATGCTTAAGGGCATCACTTGGTGTGATACGTTTCGTGGGATCTATTTCCAGCATCTTCTTGAGAAGATCAATAAAAGCCAGAGTGTCCTCAGGGTCATCAGATATCTTGTGCAAGTTTGGCAGCTCATCTAGAGAACTTATCAAATTGCAAATGTTGTAATCATTTTCTTCCCTTTCCATGTTGGCATAATATTCCTCTGGTGTCTTTAGCCGCCAAGCAAAACCAGTAGAGTCTTGGGAGGGAGTAAAATATTTCCCTGCATATAATCCATTCTCAATAAACTCATTCTGGGGCATTCCTTGCAACTGCACAATGGTTCTCATCATTTCATATTCAGAAGTGGTAGAATACAGATTCTGACATGTAAACAATTCAGCCAAAACACAAGCAAGAGACCACATATCAATTCCTTCATCGACTGGAAGGCCTAAAATGACCTCTGGAGACCTGAAACCAAAAGGCTGAAGCTCCTCTCCCACTGGCAATTTGGATTTCTTTGCAGCTAAGCCAAAATCGATCAGTTTTACTTTAAAAGGCTGTAACTGGTGATTCACAAGCATTATGTTGTCAGGTTTGATGTCTGTATGAATAATTTTCTTGGTTTTCAGTGCAGCCAAAGCCACCAGCATCTGCTGAGCTATAAGTCTGATATCAGAGACGGGCAGTGGTGTGTAGTTCATATTCTCCATCAAATCATATAAGTTTTGGTCCAATAATTCAAACGCAAAGCAAATTTGATCATTGCGTTTGAAACATTCATGGAATTTGACCAAATTGTTCGTATCAGGGTCGAGTTTTCTGATTTTCTTTAACATTTTATACTCATCTTTTGCCATATAGCGATATTCATCTTTGACAATTTTAACTGCTACAGCTTCTTGGGTGTCCATTTTTGTGCAGCTGAAGACGTCTGCAAAAGCTCCTGAATTGTTGGATTCCTCAATCCGATAAACGCCGCGTTTAGTATGGATGAATTCTGCCATTTTCTCTTAAAAGATCCTGGTTTTACACGCTTCTGTCTCGTTTTCTTGACTTGTTCTTAAGAAGACTCTCAAGAAATAAAACGTTCTTGTATATACACGCCTCCTGCCTTAGACGCAAAAGGATCGCCACGCCTCCTGCCTTTGATGCAAAAGTATGACGTCTGTTGTTATGAATTGCCATGACGTCGCGCACCATCAGCCCCTCCCTCCCGCGCGCACACACCCGCGCATGCGCACTACTTACACGCACAGCAAGCGGCATCCTCCGGACTCCGGACGGGTGAGACAGGCAGCCGTAACTCAGGAAGGTTATCCTTGTGGAGCTGAAAAACCCAAGAAGAAAAAAACGGAGTAAGAAACACAGTCAAAGAATTAAGGTAGGGCACTTGGGCAGACGTTTTTTTTTTTTTTTTTTCTTATTGCCTTGCGAGCTAGCTCAGCTAGCCTTTGATAAATGCTAATTAGGTAGCTACGATTTGTATTGCCCGAAATCAGATTTTAGTCTGTGATTAATAGAAGTTTACTAAAATATAATTAGTATTCACTTGTAAATGATCTGTACTATCCTGCCATGGGACTGATTGACCTTCATCAAGTAACCTGTCTGTGGTGAAATCAGTTTTAGGGACAATCAATATGCTCTGTTTTCTGTAAAACAGAAATCCTCAAAAAGGACTTAAACATATTTTCCAATAAATGGTCTATATCAGTGGTTTTCAAACTAGGGGTCATCAAATAATAATAATAATAATAATAATAATAATAATAGCCTAAATTTATCAAATAAATTTGGGATTATTTTCCAGGGCTGACCAAATTAAACCATTAATGAAGAGATAAATCTTTTAAATTAGCACATAATTTTTCTTTTTTTTTAACACAATAACGCAGAAACAACAAAGTTAGTACACATACAATATTAAAACTGTGAATTTGACATTATCTCTGTGAACAAAGCTGATTTTGGGCATGTAGGTGTCTTGTCACAGCGGTGAACCACCAAAACCCACTTCATCTTCCTCATTTATGAAGATTCTGACATTTTCATCTTACATTTAGAGGATGCCGCAAGATGACCCATATGATACATCACACAATTAATCACTAAGTCGTTGCGTAGGGGTGGAGGCCACAAACACCGATGCATCTTATCTTGGGGGCCTTGGCTCAAAAAGTTTGAAAACCACTGGTCTATATGACCCCGGGTCTCCAAAGAAAAGCAGAAACGATGTCTAATTATAACCAGAACTGCAGAGAACTTTGTTGGAGGAGCTGTAAGCAGATCGGTGATTTTGCACATATTTTTGGGACTGCCCAAAATTAAAAGAATATTGGACAAAAGTCAACAGTGCAATAAAAACAATACCAAACATCAGGGCTCCCATAGAAATATATCCAGTGATGTTGGGAAACTTTCCCTCGGAAAAGCAAAACGTGCTCTTGGCTCTCTTTCACATTCTTTGGCTTTTTGCTCATAAATCCTGATGCAAAAGAAAATATCTCAACACGCTGGTATGAAACGATGCTGATACTAGTCTTGGTATCGATGTTTGGATCCATCCGCACAGCACGAGTAGGAACCAAACTTATATTCCCTGTTGCAGTAGTCACATCTTTTTTGTTTTTAAGGAATTTAGTTGTTTATATGTTTTCTGGAACAATATCAACAAAGGATAACAGAACAACACAAAACAAAATAAGATTACAGAAAGACAGCACCAAGATCCAGACTGGCAACCGTGGAATAACACATATGTTTCAAAACTAGTTTGAAAATACATCCATACATACAAGAGAGAAAACAAAACATTCTGGTAATATTGTGAGATTGGATTCACTCCAGAAGGCCTCCCCTCTTCAGAAAATCTGCTATTTGTAATAGTAAATGAGCTAAACAGGTTGCAGTGCAGCAGAGAGGCTTTCCACTGGCATGACCTTGTGTGACACCTACACATATAGGATCACAATTTTTGTTTAATTTGTGTTCTTATTAGTGAGGAAGGTCCCATCTCCTTATTTTATGTGCATTTATTTTACATTATTGATGTAAGTGTAATAGATGTATTTCGCCAGCAGAGGGAGCTTCTCCCAAAGTGTGGTAGTCTGCTGGAGAGCCAGGCGTCCGTAAACCAAGAGAAACTGCTCTTATCTTACACTTGATGACGGCCCACCTGTTTAAACTTAATTCAGTTAACCCCAAAATACTTCTAAGTAGCCTGTCTTTTTAGGTCATCTAAATTAGAGCTAATTATGAACCACTGAACTTAGCCAGTTCAGTAAAGTATCACGTGAAGTCTCAGTTTCAGACATAAAAGTATTGCTGAGTATTGTTGCTGACCATGTTCATCCCTTTATGACCACAGTGGAGCATCTTCTGATGCTACTTCCAGCAGGATAATGCACCATGTCACAAAGCTCAGATCATCTCCACCTGCTTTCTAGAACATGACAATGAGTTCACTGGACTCCAACGGCCTCCACATCCACCAGATCTCAGTCCAGTAGAGCAGCTTTGGGATGTGGTGGAACGGGAGATTCTCATCATGGATGCAGCCGACAAACCTGCAGCAGCTGTGTGATGCTGTCATGTTAATATGGAGTAAACCTGAGAGGAAGGTTTCCACCACCAGGAATTGAGGCAGTTCTGGAGGGAAAAGGAGGTCCAACCCAGACCTGATAAAGTGGCTGATATAGAAATTACTGGTGTTTCCCTGATCTAACACACCTGACTGAAATTAATGGGTTATTGTGAAGAAGTTTACAAGAAGCGGTTGGATTCATTTGATTTTATTCACGTATGTTAGATGAGGAAAACAATGAAAACCTGCAGGATAGCGGCCCTCGAGGACCGGAGTTTGAAACCCCTGCTCTAAACCTTCTCCATCAGCTTTTTATTTGACTTTTATTTTTCAGTGCAAGTCGTCGTGTCTGTGTCGTGTCTGCATGAGCTCGCTGGAGCTCTTCTGTAACACACAGCAGTCTTGCTTTGTTGGACTTTGTCACCTTTAACATGAAGACATGAAGATAATTTAGTAAATGTGACTGATGTCTGAGGGCTGGAACTCATGCATGTCTGAAAACACCTAGAATAGCTGTGTAAACATCACCTGTAACTACTCAGCCTCTCCTGTGTGGTTACATCACACTGGCCACGTTTACATGAGTTTTAATTCCCCTTAATCCAGAATAAAAATGAAATCCTCGTTAAAATAACTTTAACATCTGATTCTGAATGAAAATGGCCATTCTGAGTTAAACTTAAATCTGAATGGAGTGGTTGGTTTATTCTGATTATAAATGTGAGTTGAAGAATTCCTCGATCATGTAAACGTTTGTTCTGCTTTAAATGAACTCCGGTCGTTCTGAGCATGCTCGTTCCCTCGTCCTGTCGCCATGACGATATGGTCCTCTAGCTCCCTTCTCCTCCTCAGCTGACCAACGTGAAGCAGTCTGCTGGTGTCGAGCTGCTGCTTCAAAACTAGAATCACCATCAGAGTGAAAAGGGTTCTTTTTATGTGGTCTTCCATGTTGTAGACGGAACGAAAAGAAGCAGGAAGTGGAGTTTGTTTTCTTACGGTAAATACGTCACGTCTGCCCCTGTCCAATCAGATCCCTTCCCACCCCTCAGATATAAAGCCGATTAAACAAGTTTTCCATGTAAACTTAAATTCAGAATTACTATTTCCATGTAAACGCAAAATGAACTATTGGAGGTGTTAAACCATCTTATTTGCTGTGATTCTAGCAGCTGTAATGGCGTGTTTTTGTGTTTGCAGGGTCACGTGAAGCTTTCTGACTTCGGTTTGTGCACGGGGCTGAAGAGGGCCCATCGTACGGAGTTCTACAAAAACCTGAACCACAGCCTGCCCAGTGACCTCAGTAAGCAAAGTCAGGCAACACCTTCCATTTGGTGAATGGTGAATAACATATGAAGATCAGTGTTGGGGTAGTTACTCTAAAAAATGTATTAGTTACTAGTTACTCGTTACTTCTGTAAATTGTAATGAAATTACTGATTTGAAAAGTAACGTCACTACTTGTTACTTTACCATTTCTTAATTTACCGTGTAGACATGGACAAACATTATGCCTGTCTGCAGAGTGTTTACTGTATATTGTAAACAAAATGACTTTAAAACCATAAGAACAACGTCCCTGTCTGTGGGAAGAAATGGCCACACTCGTCTCATAACACAGGTTTTTGAAAAAATGAGGATAAAACTTCTATGACGAACAAAACAAACTTTTCTTAAAATTCATGTGAAACAAAGTTAAATGGTCAATAAAAATATAAAAATAAAGGTCTGGTGACTTTATCCTATAGAATTAAAACAGAAATGCACTTCAAACCATAAAAAGGAAACTAAAAATGCAACTAATTAAATATACAGAAAATTCACATCATCCCAAAAGCATTATTTTTCCATTAACTCGTTCTCCTCTGCCTCCTATAGATATAGCTGCCAGAGGCGGTAGCATACCAAGTCACAAACTCTTGAACCTGTTAATGAATTATGTGAGTTGAAATGATCACAATGCAGAAAATAGTGCAAAATGAAAACAGAAAGTGCAACAAAAAGTTTATCTCATAAACTTCATCCCATTCAACTCATTTTGCCTCTATTCTTTGAAATACCGAATGTATCGCATACGTAAAAGTCTTTCAGATCTTTTATCTGACAGCCTGTTCCTCCTTGGTGTCAGAACAATACTGCCCAGGCACTCACTCCAGACTCTTGGTAATTTTTCTACAACACTGGTGCACTTGACGATATCGGAGTGTTGTACTGCCTTGCCATTTCCTTAATCCTGGGGAACCTGGAGAGAACCTGCCAGTCAGATCCAGGCATTTTTAAATACTCCATCGCCTCAGTCTCTGCTGAAAACTCTTCTTCAAACTACAAAAAGTCATTGTGACTGGAGGTGGCAGTGCTCTGAACCTCTGGTCTCATTAGTGGCTCGTCAGGAGTCTGGACACGACACTCAGAAATCAGCATAGTTTTCACAGCATCTCTTCTCCTCGTTTTCTGCTAGCAGACCTTGAATTTAGGTATTGTGGTAGCAGCCATCAGAGCATCCTTGCTGTCCAAGACAGATGCATATCTTTCTTTGATCGTCTGTGATAACAAATAGTAGGCTACATTAGATGAACATAGAAAGTTCAATTAACAGCTTTTACAACCTCATAAATTAGGGCTAAATCAACTATGTTAAATTGTAGGCCTACAGCCCACAGTGAAAGCTATTATGTGAGGCAGTGGTTCTGAAACGTCATGAGCCACAATCCCCAAGATAACAAGTTTGTGTCTGTGAACCCCCTTATTGAAATTTTAATATGGCATGAGTAATAACTTTGTTTGTGCATTGATGCGTTAATGATCCCATATTATGCAAAATTCACTTTCTAAAGGTTTTCTAACAGCCATTTATGTCTTCATAGCCTGTGTATGAGGCCCAAAAACGAGAAAATTCACTGGGGACGTGAGCCTGGGAGCTGGAGGCATCACTGGGGACGTGAGCCTGGGAGCTGGCAGAGACTCTGGAGACGGGAAGGCTTGGGCAGACCAGGTGAGGGCGTGACACCACCAGAGAGACACAGACAGTCTGTCTGTATTCAAACTTTTTTATGACATTTCTGCATTGTGCATCCAGTGTTCTTCATTTAGATGTGCTTGCTACAGATCCAAATATTATTTAATAATTTTTAGATAAAAAAACATTATTAAATGTAATAGTACTGCAGTCATTATTCTTTGTTTTTTTTTTTTTTTCTTCATTTTTTTTTTTTTTAACTTGTCCTGTCCAACATCATAGCAGCAAAATGATAATCTGGTTGCTGTATCGTGCTGAACAAATTTGCTCTGCCAAGGGGAGGCCTATGGGTAAGGCTTCTCTTGATAATCTGATTCATTTATTTATTTACTTTGAATCACGGAATCTATGTACTCTTGCTGGACCTGACCGGAGGGGACAGAAAAAGATGGAAAATAGCAAAAAGAGCAAAAGGGAAAGATGAAAGGAGACAAGAAGATCACAGACAGAAGGAAACGACCCTTCAATCCACACCATCACCAGACAACAAACCTTTACACCTGTACATGAACACACCAGAAAATTTCCTACAACTTTTACAAAAGCAGAAACACACACACAGAAACACACACATTAAGAGTTTTTAAATAATAACCAAATCAAAAAGACATAACAGCGACCAGATACTAACTCACAGGAAAAATACAAAAAAAAAAAAAAATTTAATAATTATCGCTTAGTATTAAAACCCACTAGACAACTCAGTGACTGTGTCAGCATGCAGAGCATGAGAAACAAGGAGTGATCAGTGATGAAGAGTGGTAAGTGAGATCATGCAAATGCGACCACGCCTCCACGGAGACCAGAGGCAGACCAGGGCCTGGGCCGAGCCCTCAGCAGCAGACCCGGAGCACCAACCCAAGCCACCCCACCACGAAGATGACTCCAGCCCCACCCGAAGGGCGGCAGAGGAGGGCCTCAGCAAGAGCCCCCCACGGTCCCGGGGCACAGGCCCCAGTGGGCCAAGATCAGCAGCCGCCGGCCCCGCCAGGGACCGGCCACCCAGGGCAGCCCAAGCGAAGGGCCCAGGGCCCCAGGAGCCCAGAGGCGGCCGCCCCACCCCCCAACATCCCTAGGAAGACCAGGCAACCCCAGACAGCCAGGGGTGTGAGAGGTCCCCAATACCCGCTCCTGACTGTTTATGTAGTTTGTGTTGTGTGCAATTAAAATTGAGGGGCAGTGACTGCAATGAGCCGGGAACCCCGCCCGCCATGCACCGCATGCCATGCCCCCCAGGTGTTGTTTGTATGTTGTGTTTCTTGTGTTTTGGTGTCTCGGTGCAATTAAAACTGAGAGGCCACTCACCACGGGGTGCATCCAAGGAGACCACTGAATGGTCTCCTCCCTTCCACCCCGCATGGCTCCACGCCTCCCAACTCCCTACGTGTGTGTAGCGAACTTCCCTCTGGATGATGAGCCTTTAGTGGCATTAGGCACCCTTGCTCCCCAGGAGGCCCCCCAGGGCAAGGCAGGCCAGGAGAGGCCGCCCCCCACGACCGGGCCATTCAGGGACCGCAGCCAGTGAGCCGTCACCAACCCCAGAAAATACCCACCCTCCCACACCCCTAACGGGGAATGAGAGGATGGGAACAGCGGCAGACCCACGGCCCACCACCCCCAGGCCCGCCCCCACGTCATTATTCTTTGTTGAATTAACTTCTATTCTTCACTGAGAGCCTCTGGTGAAGATAATGAGGCGGAGGCCTCCTCTCTAGCAGCTTCTACAGGTGCCTGTTGTGGCTACAAAATGTTTTCAGCTCATCTGGACAAATACAAATTTAACCCATTACTTAAAATGTTATAGTAGTAACACTGGAAAGCTGTAGCCTACCTTACAATAAACAGTCAGTTGCATAAATACAGCTTTGCAAATACAATTAGAAAATTTTTACATCATATCAAACCTTTATGTCATTTTGACATTATGACATGCATGTATTTTTTTTTCAAAATATTGGTGGTACTTTAATTATTATGTTATAATACAATAGCATCTATGTTAGGTAGCGTTAGCCCACTGTCGATGTGAAAATGAAAAGTTAACACACGCTGCCTTAATGTTCAGTAACTCAGATATACATATCAGATTATACTCTGTACAGCTATTACTTATTTCATCTTATTTACTATGTTATAGCTATGTTGTATTTTGTTTTATTGATGTTGTTGCAAATATTTCTATTTTATTCAATTTATTATTCTATTTTGCTTGACTGGAGGACCTAGTAATTTCACTGGGCTTTTCGTTGCAATGACAAATAAAGTTCTATTCTAACATGGTGTGAAGTGTAGCACTGAAAAAAGTGCCGTTGAAGAAGTGACTGTTGAGGGACCACCATAGACTGTATATAAAAGATGGACGGAGCCTCTGTGATCATCCATAGGCATCCGTAGGTTTCTGAAGGGCAAAAGTGAAGCTCATTGGGCGCTTCCCACCGTTGCCATCTTGGCAGCGTCATTCTTGCCATCGCTCCTGGAAAATACAAAAATGGGCAAAGTGGTGGATCTGAGAGGGCTGTGAGCGTGGGGGTGGATGATTGACGTCTGTTAAACTCTAAGCTGCCTGTAGCTAAGAACCAACTGAGCCAACTTGGATCTAACGTGAGCTAACTGGCTAAAGAAGGTAGGTGGGCTAAAGCCAAGGCGCACTGTTAAGCGGTTGTGCTACACTCTCCCTTCTTGCCGCGGATATTGGATACATGTCAATCAAAAGGACACACCCCTAATTATGCAGAATTTCAAGATTAAATAACATCCAAGTGGATGAGTTAGAAAAAAATTCACCCCCCTCACAGTTGTCATGAAGGTAAACTTGACCTATTAATCCTAAAATGGATTTTTGTACCAGGCTTTAAACATGTTTATTTCTGCTGTGAAGTTGATCTTTTTAACATGGGAGTCTATGGGGATTTTACTCTGGTTTGGAGCCCCTAGTGGATGAGGGGTGAACTGCAATTTTTGTGCACTTCCACATAGGCTTCACATTTCACCGCTGGAGGTTGCCGCTTGGGGACCATACAAAATCTGAACAAGTTCAAGTTCTTTATTTGCAAACAAGTTAAATAAAATGTTCAGTGAAAACTTTCCTTAAATAGTTTGTGCATAACACGTAACCTAAAAGGCTCATGAGAACATTCCTCTTGCAAGGTAGAGGCATCTGGGTCAAGCACAGAAATACTTTACGTCAGATTAACCTGGGATTTCTGACAGATTTTCACAAGCTATTCTCAAAAATTTGACTTACCAAAAATTTCACCTAATTATAGTTATATGCTAGAAGCTCCTTTAACAGCATCAGAGATATGGGAAGCAGTCCTGGCGCCAATACCAGGAGAACCAGGACAAGCAATTGATCGCTGTGGGTGGGCCACATTCATCAACTTAACTTTTATAAAAAAAAAAAAAAAGAAAATTAAAAAAAAAAGTTTAATAATTCAATATTTGACCTATGTTGAAGCAGGGTTGGTAGAGAATACAAAAAAACAAAAAAGGTTTTCGTCTACTATTGAAAAACACAAAAACTTTTGCCGACACTTAAAATCGGATCCAGTAGGCATTGGATGTAACAGGATGTAACACAAAATAGAACATTTCCTTTATTATTAACAAAGTCAGTCTATTCATTCCAGCCAATAGAATTAAATGACAGACTGTCAGAAGTCGAGATCAGTTAATAAAAATCCTAAACAGAAATATTATGAGAGATACTTTCTGACCCATATGGATCAAATTTTACACAAAACAACATAAACACTCAGCACAATGCAGATGTTTCTATCAGGCTCAGGCAACTCAATAAACTTCCACATCCCAACCAAAGAGGAACCATGGTGGAACAGTCAGTAGGCTACTAACCTGCATAAGTTGACACAAGTTTGTCTTAGAGAACTCAACTCAACTTTATTTTTTATAGCCTTTAAAACAACCACAGCTGAAACAAAGTGCTGTCCTGGATGAAGGAGAATTTTCTACAATTAAATGAGGACAAAACTGAGATTATTCTGTTTGGTAGCAAAGAGAAGAGGGTCAGCATTGGCAAACACCTGGAGACTCGGGCTCTTAAAATCACCGACCAAGTTCGTAACCTTGGAGTGTTGATAGACTCAGACCTGACTTTCAGCAGCCACATCAAAGCTTCACTAAGAAGCTTTTTACCAGCTCAGAAACATCAACAGAATTAAAAGTTTAGTCTCCCAGAAAGACCAAGAGAAACTCATCCATGCATTCATCTCCAGTAGGCTGGATTACTGTAATGGTCTTTAACAGGACTTCCTAAAAAGAGCATTAAACATCTGCAGCTCATCCAAAACGCTACTGCTAGAGTTTTAACCAGGACAAAGAGATCTGAACACATCACACCAGTTTTGAAATCTTTACACTGGCTTCCAGTCAGTCACAGAATAGATTTTAAACCCCTTCTGATTGTTTACAAATCCCAGAATGGTTTAGGCCCAGAATACATCTGTGATATGTTCAGAGAATATAAACCTAGCAGAGCTCTTAGATCCAAAGACTCTGGTCAACTAGTCCAGACCAGAGTCCAGACTAAACATGGAGAAGCAGCATTTAGCTGTTATGCTGCAAACAAGTGGAACAAACTGCCAGTGGAGATTAAACTTTCCCCAAATGTAGACATTTTTAAATCCAGGTTAAAAACATTTCTTTTCTCATGCACCTATGCATGAAATCTGCACGATAACTTTTTTAACTTATCTTGCTTTTAATCATTTTAATGTAATTTATTATTTTATTGTGATTATGTGTTGATGCCTTTTACAATTTCTAAATATCTGTAATGTCTTTGTTTTATGTAAAGCACTTTGAATTGTCCTGTACATGAAATGTGCACCCCCACCCCCTCTTCACACTCTACACCTCAGACTTCTGTTACAACTCAGAGCTGTGTCACATCCAGAAGTTTGCAGATGACACAGCCATCATGGGGTGTATCAGGGATGATGGCGAGGATGAGTACAGGAATCTGGTCAGTGACTTTGTCACCTGGAGTCAGATGAACCATCTCCAGCTTAACACCTCAAAGACTAAGGAGCTGGTTATTGACTTCAGGAAGTCCAGCCCACAACCACGTCCAGTGACCATCAGGGACGACAAGGTGGAGATTGTAGACAACTACAGGTACCTCGGGTTGTGGCTGGATAACAAGCTGGACTGGACATGCTGTACAGATCACCTGTACAAGAAGGGCCAAAGCCGTCTGTACTTCCTGCGAAGACTGAGATCTTTTAACATCTGCAGGAAACTCCTGTGGATGTTCTATCAGTCTGTGGTGGCTAGTACGCTTTTTTATGCTGTTGTCTGCTGGGGGGTAACGTGACAAAAAGGTGTGCTAACAGGCTGGAAAAACTCATCAGGCGGGCGGGCTCTGTGGTTGGCATGAAGCTGGACTCCCTGGTGACAGTGGCAGAGAGGAGAACACTAAAAAAACCACTCTCTATTGTGAATGATGCCAGTCACCCTCTGCACACTGTCATCAGTGCACAGAGAAGCCTGACCAGTAACAGGCTGCTCCTCCCCAAGAGTAGGACCAACCGGCTCAGAGACTCCTTTGTCCCACGAGCCATCAAACTGTACAACTCTGCATTAGGCAGGAGGGGGGAGAGGGAGGTGTGCAGTCCGCCTGATACAACACATGCACAATAAGTTCTTTATTAATTTTTACCCATACAAACAGTTGCAATAACTTATACGTGCAATCTGTACTACCTCTACTGTGTGCGATGCTTGTTTATATTGTTTTATTTAACTTATCTTATTGTTATTGTTATTGCATTCTATTTGCCTCTATTTTGCTTTGTACTTGTATATATTGTGTCTTGTGCTTGTCCTGCTTTACTGTTGGTGTTGTATTGCTGCTGGTACCCAAATTTCCCTGAGGGCTCTCTGAAGGGATTAATAAAGTATTCTATTCTATTCTATTCTATTATTTTGGATGAGCTGCAGATGTTTAATGCTCTTTTTAGGAAGTCCTGTTAAAAGACCATTACAGTAGTCCAGCCTAATGGAGATGAATGCATGGATGAGTTTCTCCTGGTCTTTCTGGGAGACTAAACTTTTAATTCTGTTGATGTTTCTGAGCTGGTAAAAAGCTTCTTAGTGAAGCTTTGATGTGGCTGCTGAAAGTCAGGTCTGAGTCTATCAACACTCAGAGGTTATGAACTTGGTCGGTGATTTTAAGAACCCGAGTCTCCAGGTGTTTACCAATGCTGACCCTCTTCTCTTTGCTACCAAACAGAATAATCTCAGTTTTGTCTTCATTTAATTGTAGAAAAATCTCCTTCATCCAGGTGTTTATTTGCTCCAGGCACTGACACAATAAGTCTATTGGACTGCAGTCGTCTGGTGACAGAGACATATAAAGTTGTGTATCATCTGCATAACTTTGATAATTAATGCTATAGTTCTGTAATATTTGACCCAAAGGGAGCATATACAAGTTGAACAGAAGAGGTCCAAGGACTGACCCCTGGGGGACTCCACAAGTCATGGCCACTCGCTCAGATTCATAGCTGCCGATCGTAACAAAATAACTCCGACCTTCTAAATAGGACCTGAACCAGTTAAGGACCGCTCCAGAAAGTACAACCCAGTTTTCCAGCCTGTGCAACAGGATTCTGTGATCTACAGTATCAAATGCAGCACTGAGATCCAACAGAACCAGGACTGATACTTGACCAGAATCAGTATTCAACCTAATGTCATTTAGCACTTTGACCAGAGCTGTTTCAGGGCTGTGATGAGGTCGGAAGCCGGACTGAAATTTATCAAGATTTCCACATTTCATTTAAAAAGTCATTAAGCTGGTGAAATACAACTTTCTCAATAGTCTTGGAATTAAAAGAGAGGTTAGAGACGGTCTATAGTTGTTCATTATAGAGGCATCTAGAGTCCTTTTCTTTAGGAGGCTTAATAGCAGCTATCTTTAGTGACTTGGGAAAAATGCCTGATGCCAGTGAGCTGTTAACTATCAGTAGGAGACCACTTTCTACTGAGGTAAAAACTGGTTTTAAAAAGTCGGATGGTATCATGTCCAGAGTGCATGTTGTTAATTTCAAATGCCAAACTGTTTCTTGTAGGATTTTTAAGTCAACCGTTTTAAATTGCGACATAACATCAGAATTATTTCCGGGTTTTAGACACAGACTAGTTTTCTTGTGTGACTGTGTGGAATTAATATTTTGCCTAATTGTTTTAATTTTTTGGCTAAAAAAGTTGGCAAATTGGTTGCATTTCTCAGTGGAAAGGAGCTCTGGGCTTATCTGTTTAGGAGGATTAGTAAGTTTTTCAATCATAGCAAACAGAGTGCGAGAATTGTTGACGTTCCTGTTAATCATTTCAGACAAATGCAGCTCTCTGGCCTTGCACAGCTCATTGTTGTAGTTACGCAGGCTTTGTTTGTACAGCTCAGAGTGAATTTGAAGTTTATTTTTCCGCCATTTCCGCTCATTTTTTCTGCTTTCTCTTTTTAGGCTGGTAACCACAGTGGTGTTTCTCCATGGTGTTTTCTGTTTGCTCAAAGTGCTCTTGATTCTTATCGGTGCAACAGCATCCATTACATTCAAGACTTTCAGATTGAAATGATCCAGGAGTCCATCAACGGACTCTGCACTGGTTGTTGGTAACATAGCTATGGCCTCCACAAACTTAGCACTTGTTCTTTCATTAATGTACCTCTTCCTAATGGAGAAGCAGGTTGGTTGGACATTCTGAGTGATCAGTAAATCAAACAAAATACAAAAATGGTCAGACAAGGCCAAGTCAGTGACCACAACAGAAGAAATATCAACACCCTTTGAAATAACCAGGTCCAGAATGTGACCTCGAATGTGGGTCGGTTCTTTTACATGTTGACACAAACCAAACATGTCCAATATGGAACAAAATTTCTTGACATTACCATCTGTCATGTTATCTATGTGAATGTTAAAATCCCCAGTTAAGATGAAATAGTTAAAATCAGTAGAGATAACCGACAATAATTCAGAAAATTCATCAATAAAATTTACACAATGTCCTGGACGTCTGTAGATGATTAGAAATAGGATTTTAGGAATGCCCCTTAAAATAAAACTAAGATATTCAAAAGAAGTAAAATCAGCAAATGAAATCTCTTTACACTGGAATGAATCTTTAAATAAGGCAGCTTCTCCAACCCCTTTCCACATTTATTCATAAAACTAAAATGAGGGGTTGCTGTTTCGTTAAGAACTGTAGCACCTGTGTCTTCTGTTAACCATGTTTCTGTCAGAAAAAGAAAATCTAAACTGTGAGAAATGATGAAGTCATTAACTAACAGTGACTTGTTGGACAGATGGTTCTCCCTAAAGTAAACTACCTGTTTTCAGTGATACTCACTGAACTATCCTCCAGCTGGTTTAAGTCACTGGACTCACATATATCCAAATATCTATGGAAAAACAAGCCATCACGTATCAGTCTAAAAACTTTACAACAGATTAAGACAGAGGTGGATTGGAGCTACCCAACTTTAATCACTATTGCTTCGCTAACGAGCTGCAGTATATCTCCAAATGGCTTAAACCTAGCGGTCTGGATGAACTATGGTTAGATGTAGAGCAAGTATTGTGTGAGAATCTACATATCTGTGACCTGCCATTTATCAGCTCAGCCAAAAAACGACAAAAGTGTTTTAAAAGCATTAATATTAGTTCCTCTTTAATGGCTTGGTGGGAATTTGTCTTCACTTTTTCCATGTAAACTTACACCCTTCTAGAACAACCCTGACATTCTATTCTATTCTACAGTCATTTAGCAGACGCTTTTATCCAAAGCGACTTACATTTGAGAGGAAGAACAACACAAGCATGAATTCAAACAAGATGGGACGTCATGATTAAGTGATAGTCAGACCGCTTTTGAGTCCAGTTGGACCCAGGTGCTGTCATGTAGTGCTAGTGCAGTGCATATAATTTTTTTTTTTTTTTTTTTTTTTAGTCATTTTATTTAAATACAGGATCACGATTTCATCAAACAATATCAACTAGGTCATAAGTGCATGATTTCATCACATAATATCATCTTGGGCATAAGTGCACACAGCTTCTTCAGTACTTGGTTGAGCCAAAAAGCTGGACAAATCTTTCTGACTCATTTAGTTAAGCTAAATGTGGAAATGCTCCTTAAACAACTGAGTCTTTAGCTTGGTCTTAAAAGTGGATACGGACTCTGCGGATCGGACGGAGTTTGGTAGATCGTTCCACCACCGGGGAACAACAGAGGAGAAGAGTCTAGCTACTGATTTTGCGCCACGTTGTGGTGGGAGCACTAGGCGTCTTTCGCTGGTAGAGCGTAAGTTTCGAGAGGGAGTGTAGCACTGGATTAAGGAGTGAAGGTAGCCCGGAGCCGTTTGGGTTATTGTTTTGTAAGCCAGAAGCAGAGCTTTGAATTTGATGCGTGCTGCAACTGGAAGCCAGTGAAGAGCAATTAGCAGCGGAGTGACATGAGCTCTTTTGGGCTGGTTGAAGACCAGACGTGCTGCTGCGTTCTGGATCATCTGCAGAGGTTTAACTGAGCATGCAGGCAGGCCAGCCAGTAAGGAGTTGCAGTAGTCAATGCGTGAAATGACCAGAGCCTGGACCAGGAGCTGGGTCGTGTGTTCAGTCAGGTAGGGTCTGATCCTCCTGATGTTGTAGAGAGCAAATCGGCAAGACCGGGAAACCGAGGCAACATGGTCCTTAAAGGTCAGCTGGTTGTCTACCATGACACCAAGATTCCTGGTAGAAGATGTAGGCACTAGTGTGATTGAGTCAAGCTGCACACTTATCTGTGGCGGTAAAGAAGGACTGGCTGGGAAGACAATAAGCTCAGTCTTGGACAGATTTAGCTGAAGGTGGCGATCCTTCATCCATGCAGAGATATCAGCAAGGCATGCTGATATTCGCATTGAGACGGTTGTGTCATCAGGTGGGAAAGAAAGGAAAAGCTGAGTGTCATCTGCATAGCAGTGGTAGGAGAAACCATGAGAGCTAATGACTGCACCGAGTGAGGAGGTGTATAGGGAAAAGAGAAGAGGGCCGAGCACCGAGCCCTGAGGCACCCCTGTTGTTAGCCCATGTGATCTGGACACGCCCCCTCGCCAAGATACTTTGAATGATCTCCCTGTGAGGTAGGATGTAAACCACGAGAGGACAGATCCTGAGATGCCAAGCTCTAAGAGTTTGGAGAACAGTATATGATGGTTGACAGTGTCAAAGGCAGCCGACAGGTCCAGCAGTATAAGGACTGAGGATTGACCAGTGGATCTGGCAAGCCGTAGGGAATCAGTAACTGACAGGAGAGCAGTTTCAGTAGAGTGACCTTGCCTATATCCAGATTGATATGGATCTAACAGGTTGTTGTCCTGGAGGAACTGTGAGACCTGACTGAAGACGGCACGCTCTAGTAATTTAGACATGAATGGAAGCAGTGAGACCGGCCGGTAGTTTTCAACCTGGGCTGGGTTGAGTGTGGGTTTCTTCAGCAGCGGGGTAACCCAAACTTGCTTGAAGGCAGAAGGAAAGACACCGGATTTAAGAGAGGAGTTGATAATATGAGTTACTGCAGATTTGACTGTAGGTAAAATGCTCTGCAGGATGTCAGAGGGAACAGGACATCCTGCAAAACAAAAAGCTGATTAATTTCACTCAATGGAAAAATAAAGGAATAAAACAGAACATATAATAGAAAATTGAAACTTCTTGTCATTTAATATTCTCACTTCACAATATGGAATCAGCAGCACAAAACTTTTAGAATATCACCAGCTTAAATCTATTATATGTAAAAAATATACTATTAATTAATCAAACTTACAGCTACCTATCAGGGTAGTAGAATTCTTGAATCTCGATGCCCCAAAGCTATTTTCAAAAACATATACTATTATCCAATCTAGAAATCTCAGTCTCTCTTCCAACTTTAAAATGGGAGGGTGACTTATCCAGTAATTTAAATCAAGATGAATGGTCACAAATATGGTTAAACACCTTTAAAATGACCTTTAAAATGGGAGCCAGTGGTTGGGGTCGCCTCGTGGTGGTGGGTGAGGCCACTGGTGGTGCCTGGGTCGGTTGGTGTCGGCCCTCGGCTGAGTGGCCGGCCTTTTCTGGGGCGGGCCGGGTGGGAGTTTTGGGCTCTGGTGCCTGGCGGTGGCCCCCCCTCCCTGGTGCCGGGGGTCTGGGCTTGCCCAGATGTGCTGCCACGGTATGGGTTGGTGCCTGTCTTATATATCCCGTTCCATGCTGTGCGTTGTGTTTTCAGATTGTTACTATGTTTCTTCTTCTTTGTTTTTTGCCAGTTGTTGCTATGGTTCTTCTTCTACGTTTATCCGGCTCGAAGGACTAGATTGTAGATGAGTTGCAGGACTTGAACTTGTCGCTACATCTGTGCACGATCATTTTATACTGATTTTCACAAGCATCTCACAAATGAAGTTAATAAGTTAACTTAGTTTTCTTTTTGTTTTTGTTCTTTTTGGGAGGGGGGCACACCTCAACCACATCTCTAATCACCTGGTGAGCCTTCTTGTCACATTTGCATTTGGTCCTATAAATGATGAAAAGTACTTTTCATATTTGTTTTTGAAAAACTGCGCATCTTTGCTGTTTGTGGAGCTGAAGTATCTCCACACACGTTAGCAGGTTGGACTGACTGATCACTGAGCAGTGAGCGAGCAGCGCGCTGCTACGATGCTACGCTGTGCATTATTTTGCATATGAGAACAGCAGGCAGAAGAAGTAGTTCTCACCTATCCTGATAGTTTTCTTTTAACTGTGCTCATGTTAATGATAATTATTAATACGACGCGATTTAGTTTGAGAGTAAGTTTGAGAATATAAATAGCTGATATGGGAGGAATTCATATTTCAGCATCAATCTGCACATCATTGCTAATTATTCTTCTCTGCTAACCATGTAGCTCAAAATCCTTTATTTTATTCATTTTATTACAAACAGCAGAAAAAAATACTGAGGTCCAGACCTCTTGTGTCCTTAATGGTAGCTACAGCCATGGCCTAAACACGTCGTTATTGCCCTCTTCTACTAAAATCAGTTGTTTCAGACGGGTGAAAATTTATATTGGGAGAATCTTATGTATCTACTACATTTGTGATCTATGGAGGTCGCCGTTATTTTACTTGTGCAAAGCATTCTGGAAGATGATGTATCCGGGTTGCTCTCTAGACTAGAATATGTGGAGGTGATGGCAAATGCAACTTTTTGTGGCAAGTTTTTCTTCTTAAACCGCGGATCCACAGAAATGATGGTTTCAGTTTCCAGTTAAAAACAAAAAGACAGCAACAGGAGTCTTTGGCATTTTTTCAGCAACAAAAACAACAAGACGCAGGACTGCAGTTCAGGCTGGTGCTGAAAAACACGAAGAGAATCAAATAGATATTTCAACTGATTCTGTTATCTTCATCCGTCTGATCGTCCTCATCTATAAACGTGTTTTCAGTGATTTCTTCATCATTATTTTCCTTGTCAGTGAGCTCAGTTTTACCTTGAAAAGATGGATCAGAAAACATTGAGCCGATATTCTGCTATGTAGCAGAGACCGCTGCAACCCTCAAACATCATTATCCAGAACGTAATGCGACATAAACAACATCAAGTATGAGTGAAAATAATTTTCAAAATTAATAAAAACCAAACAGAGTATTTCTCATATGTTTTTTATAGCTGAAGCAAATGTTTCACTCTTAGCTGGAATTCCCTTCACGAAGGTCCTAACAAACGCTGCCCTTCTTCATTGTTTTACAAACTTACCTTTCTTCATGGCCACACCAGCATCACATCACAGTAACCATTCCTTATTCACCAATATATTTTAGAAATGTAAGCAGTTTAAATCCCTTAAACCAACTCTTACTACGGAATATGTTTTTCAAAATGCAACAGCACGTTTTCTACACCATCATCCACCCTTTCAGTCCCCTTATCATCTAAATATAGAGGTAAAAAAGAAATGAACAAGTGAAATATTTTAATATGCCTTTATTTGTAATATTGATTTGAACTGATATTAAATCAGATTTGTCAAAATATCTGTTAGAAGACATGTCAGTGACGTTTGGTATCTCTGGTGGAAATGACATCACCAGATCTTGGTTGCACGTTTCTGACAAACAAAAGAATTTCTTCTCCAGCATCCTTCATCGTTAGCAAAATATGCTCCTGTAAAGGGAGATTAAAAATATAGTAATAAACATTTGACATATTTGCTTTTGTTTGATTAATTTAACATTGTAATTATAAAAAAAACACTAAATACAATGTAAGATTGTGTAACTTTAACTTTTAAAAAGAGGGAATATTTTATCTTAAATAATAAGACTGTAAGATGCAATGGAAGACGTAAAAAATGTAATATTATTGAATTATTTAGTTCAACAACCTGCATTGTGTTTTACCTCTGACACAGTCATCTACAGGACAATTACTAATCTGTACCTTTACGGTTCATCTCCATACAATGTTCCCGTCCACGCACGTTGTTTGGTTCCCCCCTGCCCCAGCCATTGAAGACAAATCTTGACCCATCGGTCCACTGCCACACACGATACTGCCAGAGATTTCAACATTAATTTACATTTTCAGTGCCCAGATCTTTCATTTTATTCCTAGTTTTGATAGTTGATCAGTACTGGCGATTAGATTATAAGATTATGGCAAGAGACAACATTATATTTTATTGATCAAAGAACGGCCATATTGATCATGTAGAGTGTAGTAACTTATCAATGACTGCCTCCACATTAATAAACTACTATAAGCTCATGCAGTTCAGGCTGTTTTACATGTTTCTGTGTTGAGTTTCTGTACGAGTATCTCATCATCGTCCTGCTCCTCCAAACAGAGAGTGTTATGAATCCTGCCTTCTGCAGGCTAAACAAGGTGCAAACCAACAAATATGTAAAACAGTACAGTAAATATCTGGTTACAGTACTGACAAAGAAGCTTACTAATTTATATTTAAATAATGTAGCTGATTATTTGTTGTGATAGAAAAAATGCATCACTCCAAGAATCTGACTGTTCTCCCCAAGAATAGACAAATTCTAAAAAAACATATATTGTAAAATGACCTTTACATGGTAAACCTCCGGTTCCCCAAGTGAATAATAATAATAATAATAATAATAATAATAATAATAATAATAATAATAATAATAATAATAAAATAATAATAATAATAATAATAATATATTGATAACAGAGGACGTGGGGACAAGGGACAAAACAGTAACGGAACGAACATGGAAGGAAGTTGTGTGTTAAAATGTAGGTAATGAGTGAGTTGTGAGTCCCGTTCAGCATTGGTATCTGATATTGTACAATAGAAAATAATCACAAATGTCTTTTATTGTTTGAATTGTTAAGATTATTGTTTTAATGATCCAGAACTGAAATGACTGTAGATACCATGATGCAGCGCCGGCTTATGTGCCGACCCCGGTCCACTTTCACCGCTGGGTGATCTTGATGAAGCCGTTGCTAAGATGTGTATAAACAGCATGAGGCAAGAAATACCGGATTCAGCTTACCTTGTTAGTTAAACTCTCACCTTTGCAACATAATGGCCTCCAACCCAGGTCCTTTTGTGGAATCTTACTGCTCCATGGATGAAATTGGTCAGGAAGATGTACGTAGCTGTATTTTTGATGGAAGCCAGAGTTCCTCTGTGTAGCGCGCAAACATGCTACGAAGGAAGACAGGATGAAAACAACAAAGTCATCACATCAGCAGCACTAATGTGCACCGTTTATACCAGTATAAACACCAATGATGCAACTGTTTAGTACTGATGAAGTTAAAAAGTTGTGAATCTGTTTCATTACAAAACTACAAAGTTGAAGCTGTCGTACCTCAGCAGAAACCCAGTTTCTTTCAGTTCTGTGAAACTGGTAACAGTGATGTCCATACCGAGTCCAACCAGGACTGCAGGTGTAAAAGGAAGCTGCAAAACAATTAGAAAATTAGAGGGGCAATAAAACAACAACAACAACAAAACAAACAAAAAACACAAGCTTTATCCATTAATATTTTCTTACTGAAATCTCAATCTAAATAATGCCACAAACATTTGTAAAAGAACTCAATTCTTGCCTGAAAAAAAGTGTAGAATAGTGAAAAAAAAAACAACAAAATAAAACAAAAACATACATTAAGACGTATTAAAGCAATTATATACAAATAAACAGCTGGTAAAAATGTCACAGCATCACAGAACTATTAGGTATTAAAAGAAAATTTAAATAAATATGTTTTGTTCAGTTTTAAAAAGTACTGGTTCTACAACGCTACACAAGCTTGGGGATAATTTGTTCCCCATCTTGGGAGCAACGTCAGCAAAAGAGCGATCACCCCACTGTTTATACCAAGACCTGGGAAGACGCTTTGATTTAAGAGCTTTCTGAGAGATAAGATGGGGCAAGGCCTTTTATAACGTGAAGAACAAATATTACCATTTTTAAGTGGATTCTAAAATGAACTGGGAGCCAGTGAAGAGATAAAAACGCTGGGATGATGTGGTCATGGCTGCATGTGTTGGGTAAGATGGGCTGCAGGGTTTTAGACAAACTGAAGGCTAGAAAGGGAGGTCTGACTCACTGTGACATAAAGTCTTAAAATGCTGAAAGCCTTAATGAAAATGTTTAACTTCAGCCAGGAGACAGAGCTGAAAGAAGCTTGCTCTGACCACAAAATCAGTCTGTATGTCAGATTTCATTCAGCTGTCTAAAGTAAGTCCCAGATTTATCACTGGCTGTTTAAAACATGAGGCCAGAAAACCAAAATTTGACATCACACTAGGTAGGCTAGGAGTAGAAAACAAAATAAACTGTCTTCTCATTGTTCACATGTAAGAAAGCCATAGCTTTATCTCACTAAAGCAGCTTAGCAGAGAGCTAGATGTCATACTTTCAATGGGCTTAACCGGCTGGTAAATATCAGCATAACAGTGAAAAGATTACGTTTCGCTATGACTGACCCTAACGACAGCATGTGTAAAGAAAACAGGAAAGGACCAAGAATGGAGCCCTGTGGTACACCACAGGAGAGCGAGGCACATGATGAAGAAGCATCAGCAGCCACAACAGAGAAACTCCTGTTTGTCACAAACGACCTAAACTAATAAAACAATGGAAACGGCGTGTATAAGCAAAACATTAAACCTCTGCAGCAGCTCTCAAGGCAACTAAATGAGTGTCTCAGTGATCGGTTCTAGTTATCAATTAATTTATATTTGTCTCACTTTTATTTTTTTGTTAAAAATGTCCAACATCACACAATTTCTGTGTCCTTATTTTCAACCTTCTCCAACGTAAATACAAACAAACACTAACCTCGTGAAGCACACTGAGTCTGTGGATATAAAGAACAATTTATCAGTAAAAGAATGTACAAGCTTATTTCTTTCATTACATAATTAATTTATGTTATTAGTTCAATTATTCTTTTTAAACACACATCCTGCACGTTATTACAAACATCCCAGAAAAAGCCCTAAAATTTAAAATAGTAATTTTACTATAACTGTATAACTCTAATGGAATAAAAAGAGACATGAGTATATGCAAACCTGACTTACATTTGCTCCAATAAACATGCCGCAGAAGAGCAGAGTGAAAAGAAGACACGATGCCATCTGTGGAAAAATTAAAGTTTATTTATTGTTTACAGAAAGAAAATCTAAATCAAATATGTTGATAAAAATTATGTTTTACAATTAACTTCTGTAAGGAACTGTCTTCTCAAATTTATAATCAATACATTTATTAAATGTGATCAAAAGCTGAATTTTAAAGTTTAATGCTAAAAACCAAGAAGTGAAACTTTTACCTTGTTGTGACTGTTCGATGTGGAAGAATCAGCAGCTGGTAACAGGATGACTTGGAAAAGGGAACTCCGTCTTTATAAAGCACCAATTTGCTTTTTTTAAGCATGTATGTGATTCATAGACCATCAAACATTAAATATTGTCAGAGTATTGATGAACAACACTCAATAAAAACAAGGGTGTTAACTCAGTTAAACTGTAAACAAAGTGTTCATCAGTTATGAACACACTGACAGCTCTACCTTTCTGAAAAATAACCATCTGTTATTCATCTGATTACTGTCAATAACTGGAGCTACTGTACACACGTACAAGTGTGAATTACAAATGAACACACACACACACACACACACACACACACACACAACACACACACACACACACACACACACACACAACACACACACATATACACAAACCTCTCAGGTCTCACCTCTAAAGACACTCCAACACCTCCCTTTATGTTCTCACGAACCTGGAAATAATAAATTTTAATTATAGTCACTTTTATTCAGGCTGCTGGAGGCTAGTCAATGTTCCCAATCAACTGTCCAGCATCCAGTACAAACAGTTACAGGCTGTTTCTTTTTGTTAATTATGTAGAAAAATTATGTGTTTTCATTTAAAATTTTTTGAATGGTCAGAATAGAGAAATTCGCACTGGTATGTCCCATGAACACAACGTTTTTCACCTTCTTTACTGCAGGGATGGAAAAGGTTTTGAGAAGACGGAGCTGCTCCTGGCTCATCTGTTTTCATATGATAAAGAGGCAAGGACAATTAATTTAATATAAATCTCTTAGCTAACAACTTCCTAGCACTTATTAATGTTGGTTAACACTAAAAACTTCCAGAGCTAAAAAAAGTCTCATAAGGCTGAATTCCTCTAATGAGATGATCAACACATCATCAAACTACGTGTTCTCATGTAAATTAGCACTATTAACGCTTTCCTGGAAGAACCGCACCCCCCTTCAGGTCTAAGTTTCAGCTCAGGTCTCTGTTGTAGTTTTTAACTGAATGGATCTAAAGGAATTTTTTAAACCATCATCCGTTTTCAGATCCACCCACTGCATCTCCTT